>NC_040895.2:17046869-17196869 GCF_900634795.4 Betta splendens
GTCAGTGCACACAGAGACTCAGATAAGCTGTAGGGCTGCTGTCCTCACTGCGACGTTACACTCACAGCACAGTAACAGCGTAAAAGCAGCGCACCTGCTCTCATTCTTATTCTCACATGGCCGTGTCTCTTATTTGATTTAGAATCCTGCGTTACTGACTGTACTTCACTGCTGGAACCAGAGTTCCAGTGAGTGGGAGGAAAACCAGGCGAGCGAGAAGCCAATCAAAAACCACAACCACGCTTCTGCAGTCTCCACTACTACGTGGGTTCCAGTTTGAAGCTCACTGGGAAACTGGTTTCATCATTGCCTCAATGCAAAGCGAAACTCTTTAATGGGGAATACTTGGTTTAACAGTATTTACACTTATTTACTGCTAAACGTCCTGCATCCAAAATGTTTATTTCAACTGTACTTGTACTTTTGTACATGTTTCACTTCATGCTGAAACCTATGAATCAGGAGCAGCTACAAATAGAAATGTTCAGATACAGATGTGCTAAACTCCAAGTCAACAATAATTACCTCGTATTAAAACCGCCTTTGTTGTATATTATTGCATAACACAGTACACGTCCTATTGTTTTTATAGGAGTAAAAGTACTATAAGCACACATTAATGCGCCAAAGGGAAGCGGAAACATTCATTCTATTAGAATGTTAGAATATTAGAAACTGCGCGTCTGAGCCTGAAGGCAGTTTATCTACGTCTCCTACTGGGACGGAGAGACGGACGCGGACGAGGCGCTTACCTGCACAGAGATGCGTCCACAACTTGGTTCCATCGGCTCCTCGGCGTCGATTCGCATCACTGACAGCAGCAGCAACAACCCCCGGCCTCTCTCTCCCCCCTCCCTCCCCCTCTCTCTCCCCCTGGGACTTGGCCCACCTCCTCAGAATAGCGCTTCGTTAAACTCTCGGTGATATCCGAGGTTTACCAGCACGACGACCAACGGCGGTGCGAGCGTCCGAGCGGAGGCGTCCTCATGACCGACACGTCCCCACCAGCAGCAGCATCATCATCGTCATCGTCATCTTCATCGTTGTCAGTGCCACCGTCCTCCAACCCGCGGCGCTCCGTTTCATTCTTCCCCTCCGCTCATTCCTGCGGACACGCCGTCATCGTCATCGCCTGTTTCCTTTGATTGTGTCTCCGCGTTGTTCTGGTCCGACTTTGCCCTGCTGCTGCTGCGGCTCCGCGCGTCTGTCCCGCGGCTCGGTTCTGCAGCCCACTAAGTGTGTCATGCCTGCGTGGGGAAGAGGAGCGCAGCATCCAGGAACTCCCTCAATGCAGCAGCTGCAGTGATGCTGCGAAGACGCGCCGTTTGCGCCGCAGCGCTCACTTCCACAGAGAGAGTGGATGTTTAATGTGGGAAACTCTGCAACATATGATCATACATCAATATGATGAGTGAGTGTGTTTGCAGAATGTACAGATGGGGGCAGTGTGTCCCTGCAAACACACCGTATCCACGGGTGAAACTCACACAAACGGTGCATGTTAGTTTGTCTTAGTTTGTCTGTTTGTTAGTTTTATAAGATTTTTTTATTGTTTAAATGATCGTGAGCATGTTTTTCTTAGGTTCTGCTGTTTTAGTGCTTTTTAAATTAAATATTTTACTCTCAGTTCTATTTGTCTGTTTCTGCTTTGACTTCAATGTGGAATTCGCATCATTGCTTTAATGTATAACTGAGTAAAATGTAAAATGAAACCAACATTTTGAATGGAAGGTGACCGTTAAAGCATCGCCGGGTGAAACCAGTGTACTTGCGCGTGTGAACCACAGTGTGGCAGCAGAGAGGCCGGTAGGATTTGTTTCGGCGTTTATTTAGCTAAATGACCGATTTAAGTGGGCTCGGAAAGAATGGAAAAAAAAGCAAAATTCAGAAGGGAACGACAGAAGAAACGAAAAGAAAGAAAAGATGGGGGGAGATGGGAAAGCAAGAAAAAGAAATGAGTTGGTAGGAGAGAAGCAGAGCGAGAAGACGAAAGACATAGTTTTCGCAGCTTTTTTCGCAAAGAAGAGAAGAGAAAGAGAGCCGCACAAACGCGCAGCACGCACACCAGCAATCACACGCCCAGCACACACGCAACCCAATAAAGAAAAAAGGAGAATACACAGAAAAGCAAAGACACAAGAGATCCCACACTCAACAGGGCCCCTGCAAACGGTCCACTTCACACATCCTACACGAGAAGTTTCCACAATCGGGGCTGAGCGCGGGTCGACACCCCTCACCCCACACAACGAAACGCTGCTCGAACACAAGGCCGAGCGGGATACCGCTGCGTCCCGCCATCGTCTATCCCCACCCTAATTTTCGCCGCCGACGTCCTCAACCCTCCCCCCAATTCTCTCAGACATCAATTTTCACCCGATCTGACAACGGGCGGGGAACCCTAGACCGGCTAGCACCTCTCCGTTTTATACTGTCGTTGATGGTGCGGCCCCGGGAATCACGGACAAAAAAAAGCGGTACTTTGGGCCACTAGTCACTGGCGGGCCTCCCCAGGAACAGACAAGAAGGAACGACTGCAAGAGAGAGACCCTCAGTCTGGGCCCTCCGGGAGCAGCGGCGCGAAGAAGACGTCGTATGTGGGTGCCCGCTCTTCTAGGAAGAAAGCAGAGAGAAGAAAAAGGACAAAAATAGATGTAGGGGGGCTGGCAAGAAGAGTAGCGCAACACACAGAAAAGAAAAAGATGGGGCCAAGCAGAGAGCCCGCCGCCGCAACGCACGCACGCAACGCCACACGCCCGCACACGCAAGACGACTCACCATAACAAAAGAAGAGAAGAAGAAAGAGAAAGAAACGAAAGAAGAAATAGTGGAGAGAAGAGAGAGAGAGAGAGGAGAGAACGAAGAACAATCGTGTTTTTTTTTTTTTTTTCAACCGCACCCCCACAATAGTTTTGTTTTGCGCCAGCAGAACACCTGGAAAAAGAAATTCAGACAGAACCACACCCGAGGATAAGCACAGAGTGGGGGCGCTTCTGGCTATGTAAGAGAAGTCACACAGGTAGAGTCCAAAGAAGACATAAAAAAGAAATGAAAACAATAAAAGAAAAAGTGACCCGACCAGAAGAAAAGACAGCGAACAGAAAGAAGAAAATACCCGTGTAAGAAAAAAATGAAAAAAGCAAAGAAGGGCGAGAAGAGGAGGTGGGGCGGTGGGGACCAAAAAAAGACCCCAGAACAACAACAAAAGAAAAGAAAAAGAATAACAAAAAGTGGGGGGGGGGGGAGAAGAGGTCCGACGAGAGAGGAAAGAGTAGGAGGCTGGGCGCCTGGAAAGCAGAAGCGGGACGAGAAAAGGCCGCACCACCCAATGCACAAAGCCGCACGCACGCAACAATCGTTTATTTTAGCTTTTGAGTTGGGGGTGTGTAGTGGTCCGGGAGAAGCTTTCGCAAGTGAAAGCAGAAAAAAGAAAAAAGAACCGCCACGCGCAATCGTTTTTACAACAAAACGCAATCGCCCCAATCGCGCACACAGCAACACGCACACCAATAGTTTTTGGGAGGGGTGCGGGGCGCTCGGCACTGACTAACCTATTTCTACACGGACAAGTGCCACAGAGAAACAAGGCGTCCCAACACGACGACCTGACAGCAACCGAGCCTATGAATCTAGAATTGACATACGCTAAACAGTAGGGGGGTGCGGAGCTGATAATTGCCAGATCAACAAAAAACAAAGAAAAGAAACAAAATAAGGTAGAATAATAAAAGGATAAGTAAACCAGAAAGAAACTAGAAGAAAGAATAAGTCATTCGAAAGAAAATAGAAAAACAACTCACAAGACTTGGTCGTGGCCCTGGACCTTCGGAAGACAGAAGAGAAGAGAAACAAAGAAAGAAAGAGCCAGAGACAGGAGATCAGAAGAAATAATAAAAGGAAAGTAAGAGTGGAGAAGAAAAAAAAGAACAGACAGGAAAAACAAAAAAAAAAAAGAAAAAAAGAAACAAAATTGTTTTGGCAGCAGAGCAGCTCGCATACGCCCGCAACACAACGCACACAAGCACACAAATAGTTTTTTTTTTTAAAAGACAAACGCAAAAAGAACCAACAAGAAACGGCACAAAAAAGCAAAACTAACCGACACAAAGAACAGAAAAATAGAAAGAAACCTCAAAGGAAAGCTAAACACTCAGTATTACATGATATCGAACGACCGAAGAATATACGAACATACCCCAGTACAGACCACGTAAGCAACAACAGAAGCTTCATGAGGAACGCAGTAAGAAACCATCCATAGCATAGCCAGATAAGATGGACCAAAGAACGAAGTAACGCAAGGACTGAGACTAACCTGGTGGAAGACGACAAGAAGAAGACACATACAGAAAAGAGGCGGCTGTGGTGGCCGGACGGAGGGCAGACAGAGGAGAAGAGGGGGGGGGCGGACTAGGACGCGGGAGAAACGGGGCGGGGGGCTGGTGGGAGAAGGTCGTTTGCAAGGATGAGGCTCTGGACTGGTGTGGGAGGTTCGGTTAGAATAAAAGAAACAGTACAAAATGGGTAGTGGGGAAAGAAACAAAACAGAAAAGTGGACGAGAGCGAGAGAGAGAAAGAAGAAAAACAAGGGGGTGGGGTTTGGGCTGGTAGGTGTTGGTTTTTTTAGAAGATTTTCTTTTTTTCCGAAAGAACAAGCACGCGCACAAACACGCACACGCACGCACCGCAATCGTTTTAAATGCAAAGAGAGCCGCCCACCAGAGAAAGCAAAGAAAGAAAAGAGAACAGAGTCTGAGAGAAGAGTGGGGCGGGAAAAAGAACGAAAGAAAGAAAAGAATAAAAAAAGAAAAAACCGAATACAAAAGAAAAAGAAAATAGCAAAGAGGTTTGTGGGTGTTTAGCGTTTAGGTTACAGCAATGTTCGGCTGCTTTTCATTAAATGAACATCTGTGGACATAAAATGACCAGAATAAGGAATTAACATGTTCTGGGCTCAAGAACCTACAGCCACAAAAAACGGAGCACCGTCATGAAAGAAATGAGTTTGCGTTGAGGGAATGATCATGTTTTCATCCCGTGGCTGTGGCTCAGTCGTCCCTTTACTGGGACTGGATGCAGCTCCACAAAGGTGTCGCTTTGTGAGAATGAGAGGACGAGAAATGGGACGTTGTCCCCTTCAAATTGTGGTTGTTGAGTGTTCACATGTTGGTGTGTGTGTGTGTGTGTGTGTGTGTGTGTGTGTGTGTGTGTGTGTGTGTGTGTGTGTGTGTGTGTGTGTGTGTGTGTGTGTGTGTGTGTGTGTGTGTGTGTGTGTTGTGTGCGTGTGTGACAGACTGTGTTTGTGAGTCTATCTAAAGATGTGAGCAAAGCGACAAGATGACAGCTTTTAGAAACAAGAAACAACAACAATCAGTTTGTCTCTGACAGTTGAAGACGTTCCTTGTGATGAGACGAACAGAGAGGCTGTTTGATTTATCTGACTTTACATTACATTCTTTAACCCGCTGAAAATTGTTTCCACAGATCCTTGTAATTATGGAAATATGTCATGCGGTAAAATAAATCCAGATTTACTGAAAGGTCTGATGTCTTGGGTCGTCTCTCACTCGCTTTACATGACATTTCCTCTAAATAGCTTCAAATGGAGCATTTTTCAGCATGTAGCAGAAATTATAGATCCGCTTTTACGGCTGCAGACTCACATCACATCACGGAAAAAACTCATGATGACTCCAGCGTTTTCCTGCGTCTGCCGCCACTGTTTCAGATGTGAGGAACGCTCTTTTTCATACTGCCGATTCTGAAGGATTCACAGAGTTTGTGCGTTGCTTTGGTTCATAAACTGCATCTGTAACAAGCTGCCAAATGGTCTGAGGGGTTGAAATAATAAAGTGCAGGAATCGATTATTTTCTGTCAATGTGCAGGAAAACATCTGTTTTACTGTCAACACACAGACTATGGACTTATGACATATAATAAATAACTGATGGTGTGTATGACTTCATTTGTGGGTTGACGTGCTACGCACACACACACACACGCACACACACACACACACACACACACACACACACACACACACACACACACACACACACACACACACACACACACACACGACCAACTTGGGGAATGACACAGCCAGCGATAAATTACCTGCTGCTCATTGCATCATGCAAAGCAGTGTGTTGCCTCCCGTTCTTGTGTTGCCTCTCCCATTGTTGTGTTGCCTCTCCCATTGTTGTGTTGCCCCTCTCATTTTTGTGTTGCCTCTCGTTGTTGTGTTGCCTCTCGTTGTTGTGTTGCCTCTCCCATTGTTGTGTTGCCTCTCTTATTGCTGTTGTGTTGCATCTCTCATTGTTGTGTTTCCTCCCATTGTTGTGTTGCATCTCTCATTGTTGTGTTGCCTCCCATTGTTGTGTTGCATCTCTCATTGTTGTGTTGCCTCCCATTGTTGTGTTGCCTCTCTCATTGTTGTGTTGCCTCTCTTATTGCTGTTGTGTTGCATCTCTCATTGTTTTGTTGCCTCCCATTGTTGTGTTGCATCTCTCATTGTTGTGTTGCCTCCCATTGTTGTGTTGCATCTCTCATTGTTGTGTTGCCTCCCATTGTTGTGTTGCCTCTCTCATTGTTGTGTTGCCTCCCGTTGTTGTGTTGCCTCCCATTGTTGTGTTGCCTCCCGTTGTTGTGTTGCCTCTCTCATTGCTGTTGTGTTGCATCTCTCATTGTTGTGTTTCCTCCCATTGTTGTGTTGCATCTCTCATTGTTGTGTTGCCTCCCATTGTTGTGTTGCATCTCTCATTGTTGTGTTGCCTCCCATTGTTGTGTTGCCTCTCTCATTGTTGTGTTGCCTCTCTTATTGCTGTTGTGTTGCATCTCTCATTGTTTTGTTGCCTCCCATTGTTGTGTTGCATCTTTCATTGTTGTGTTGCCTCCCATTGTTGTGTTGCCTCTCTCATTGTTGTGTTGCCTCCCGTTGTTGTGTTGCCTCCCATTGTTGTGTTGCCTCCCTTGTGTTGTGTTGCCTCTCTCATTGTTGTGTTGTGTTGCCTCCCATTGTTGTGTTGCATATTCTCATTGTGTGTTGCTCCCATTGTTGTGTTGCCTCTCTCATTTTTTGTTGCCTCTCTTATTGCTGTTGTGTTGCTTCTCATTGTTTTGTTGCCCCCATGTTGTTTGCATCTTATTGTTTTGTTGCCTCCCTGTTGTGTTGCTCTTCATTGTTGTGTTGCATCCCATTTTTTTGCTCTCTCTTTTTTGCACTTTTTGTTCCTCCCATTGTTGTGTTGCCTCTCTCATTGTTGTGTTGTGTTGCCTCTCGCATTGTTGTGTTGCCTCCCCTTGCTGCTTTTGTCATGCTAACGGAGCCAAACATGTAACGGCGCTGCGTGTTCTCTAACTGGATTACATGCTGTGCTCATGTAAACAGCTCTCCAAATCAACTCATTTCGCGTGTAAACACAAACTGGAGCCCCCTTCAAAATGCAGACATTCTTTGATCAGGCTTCAAAGGATTATCCATTCACAGACGCCATGAAATCATATTCAAGGATGTGCAGTTTGACCGTAACGCAGTGTTTAGCAGCTGCCGCCAGCTGCTCGGCCGCTGCAACTGGACCAAAGTTAAGCTGAGGTTGAAGAAGTGAGGATGGGGGGATTCCGCGCACGAGCAGAGGGGTAGTCCATCCCCCTCGCCCTAGACTAACACTAACTAGAATAACCCCCCTCCCCCCTCGAAAAGATCATACCCGAGGAAAAAAAGAGAGAAGAAGAAGAGAGAAAAAAGAGAGGGCAAAACGGAACCCGCATTCAGGAACTGCTACACGTCTCGAGGACCCAGGAGAAAAGAGCAGAAAAGAAAGAAGGAAAAGAGCCTCCCTCCTCCCTCCTCTCTCCCCCCTCCTCTCTCCTCCCTCCTCCCTCCTCTCTCCTCCCTTCTCTCTCCCCCCTCCTCCTTCTCTCTCCCCCCTCCTCCCTCCTCTCTCAGCCTCCCCGCTCCTCCCTCCTCCCTGGCCCTCCTCCCTCCCCCCCTTCCTCCTCCCTCACCGTCCTCCGTCTCACTTTCCCCAAACTTTCTCTCTTCCCGCAGACATCCGTCACAGCTCCCAGCGTTCCCACTCGCCTGAATAACTGATGACGGAGTGAATTTAGGGACGTGCAGCTCGAAAGCCTCAGCGAGAGCTTTTAGAAGCCTCTTCTGGTCCTGATTAGCTTGTATTAGACACAAAGTATCAAAGGTTTGATTCTGAGTCAGAAATGCTAGAAATCTAGATTCATGGTTTAGACATTTATCACCATTCACAGGTCACATTAAAAGAGTCTAGTGTGAATCTGTCCAGTTGATCCACAGACACTGGTCTCATGAGCACTGAGGGTTACTTCATTTATTGTATTTATATATTAGTTGATGTTGGGTTGTTTGTCTTTGAGGATTCTCCGTTATCAGTTTTAATGAACAGCGTTCCTGTCGTCGCTGTGGTTCCGTCGTTTTCCTGCAGTGTCTTTGTTTGTGTGTGTCTGTTTGCTGCTGCTGAGCAGTGAATGTGATTTCTAGTCTTTTCTCAGACTGCAGTGACTCCAAGTTCCTGGTTTAGTTTGAACACGTCATTAGTTCCATCAGTCTTTTCTCAGAACTTGTTATTACTGTAACTAGTTTTCTGAACTTGTTTGTCAGAGATTTTGTAGCATTTAGGAGCCAAGCTGTGTTCATTGGTTTGTTGTGTTGATTATGTGTGCGTTTGAGAGGACTGATTAGGACCTGCTGAACGTGAGTGACCTCACACACACACCCATTGACATAATGCCTCCCTAGCGCCTCACCCTCACCATCACAAATAAAGGCAGACGTCTAATCTTTGCTCTAATCTGAACCAAAACTCAATTCTAACCTCAGCCCTAAAATCACATCTTGACCCTCAAAAAAGCCTTCGGACCTGCCAAGTGTCCCCACGTTGTCGCAGTGTCCTCACCTTGATAGAAAAAACATGGTTTATGGTCCCCACGTCGAAGGAAAAACGTGTCCACACACACACACACACACACACACACACACACACACACACACACACACACACACACACACACACACACACACACACACACACACACACACACACACACACACACACGGTGTGTAGACATCTGGTCCCATTCTAAAGGCTAATCTGTGTGTGCATCGGTGAGCGAACACGTTTCCTCTTTTGTTTTGGTCTTAACAGCTGCATTTGGGCCTGTTTCTGGGGCTCTAACAGTGTCCAGGAGGCCGGGTCACGCTGCGGGTCCGACCGTGAGCTGGTGTAGGTGTCCGGGCGGGATGTTTGCGTCGTCATGGCTTTGGCATTTCCCGCCGCGTCTCCGTCGCCGCTCCCAGTGAGCGTAATGGATCTCGTCCACTCGCTCGTGTCTCATATGGACATAATCACATGTGGATGTTTCAATCCGAAATCCGTTGAGCCGCACAATAATAAAACTGCATGAGCCTGCGGTGAATTTACACTTGGGTTAAAAAACAGGACGAAAGAGGATCTCCTCCGACTCACATCTGATCGCATGTCAAAGATCAAAGTGAAGGAGATCAGAGCTTTTCTCAGCCTCATGTGTAACATTTGCCATAAAGGCTCATTTTACACAAAGGGCCAGAGCTGATTTACACCACATGGAATATGATATATAAAATATCCTGACCCAAACTGATGTTTCTGTAGTATTCAAACCCTTTCATTGTATCTTGTAATGGAGAAAAAAAACGTTTCATCATCATTTCGCAAAATTTACATCCAAGTGAAAAATGTTGTGGTCAGTTTGCTTTGTGTGTCGTTTAGATGCAGATCTGTCATCAATCTGCATATGAAACAAGACGATCTGAAGGAAGACACGTCTGGAGCGGCTCCACCAAACCTACACATGAACCACATGATGCCAGAGGAGCTCAGGTTCTGGCTTCTTTCAGTCGGAACCACGTCTAGTTTCATCTTCTTTAATGTGTTTTAGTTCTTTGTGTTTTCTGCGCGTGAACAGTGCAGGCAGGACTGAAAACAACACACTGAGCTGCAGTGGAGCCACACGTTCAGTCTGTGGTCACGATGTGCAGCCTGAAGCCACGGTCGTACATGCAAAGGCACCTGAGTGCTTTCCAAATGGATTCATTTTCCTTTCTTGGCCTCAAAACACCACACGGAGAATGAACAAACGTCTTGGAGTGTTTATTTTTATTCTACTCTTACAAAAAGGTCAGGTAATAGAAAATGGTTGCTATACACCATAAAAACAATTTAAAAAACATTGTGTTGACCATCAAAAATGAATTACAGTATTTTTTTTAAAGCGTAAAGGCACATGTTCCTTCTTTTTAGTGTATTTATACTAGAAAAGCGTTTATGCATGTTGTCTCTTATGGTTGTATGTCTGTACATGGGTATGACCACCACCCAGCATGCACACACACACAGACATGTGAACATCTTCATTCATGCATCAGCTTCTGTCTTCAAAAGTGAACCTAGTTTTACTTTGTACAGAAATAAAAAGATATAAAGTCCCCAACACAGTTTAGGGGAAACATAATCACTGAGGCCAGAAATAATCCCTCTTAGGCACGTTTCTTATTTACATTTGATTTCAAGACGACTGCCTCCGCAGCAAATAGGAAACACACCTGAAACTATAGTTAAATCACTGTGACGTCCATTTTACCCAGTCGGGCGGAAACAACTGTTTCTTAGCTGGGAAATTAGATAAAGGTATTGGTCTCACACAACCACCAAGCAGCAATAAATACAAATCAAACAATAGGTTTTATGATATGATGCTTGTGAAAATGCAACATTAACCCTTAGATGTAAAAAGCATCATGAAGGTCTATAAAGGACTCCAGTTCCAGTAAACGTCTCCCGCCCAGCGTTAACTCCACACTTATTGCTGTTGGGTGGTGATGGAGCACCTCTGTCTGCTACAAGCTGCTGATTTTGAAGATCTGTTCTCTTTTTTTTTGACAAAGCTTTAAAAATAAATGCACAGATAATTACAGAAATACTGAACTCTTTCCTTCACTCATAGAAGAGAAATAAAAGCAGGTCAGGGAATGGCTGCATTACAACAAGTCAAAAGTGAAAGTGATGCGAATGGCGTCGCCAGTGCAAACCAAACTGGAATGGTGGTTTTCTTCACAGACTTTTCTGTGGGTTCGATAAAGATGCCGCAGCGCAGCTTAAAAACTCATCAGGGCTCGGCATTGTTCTCTTCATCTTCTCGCGTCTTAACCCTTAACCTCATCTCTTTTCCCTTTTCCGCTCCCGAGGTTTTTTCCCGCACCGGCCTAACAGGAAGAAAGCACAATGTGTTGGCTCCTGGGAGAGATAACAGCGACAGGAAGGGGCGGGCGAAGCCCAGATGGACAGGAAGTGGACTCCACTGTTTGGTTTAGCTGATTAAAGGACGGAGAGAAATGCAGTGTGGGAGAAATACGGCGAGTCAAACAAGGAGCGATTTAAAGGAGAGCGATGAGGAGGAACCGGCTGCTTCAGTAAATATAGGACCCCAACAGGAAAGCACAGAGAAGGCTTCCAGCTATTGTGTCGGCTGTTTATCAAGAGGAAAGAAGTTCAGGTCCAAACAAAACAGAATAAACAAAAAAGTAAATAAACTATGTTATTCATACGTAATCTTAAATCACATTTAAAAACGGGGGCTGTTCAGGACAGCATCATGTCACGTCCCCTCACCTTGTGTCTGCTGGGTTCATCACATACCTTCATACTTAAAGGTGTCTGTCACCTGCTCGTCCCAATAATGAGGCTTCTATAGAAGCTGCTGCTTTCTGTCACTGCGTCACTTGTTTAACTACGGTGAGAATCATGCAGAGGCTGTGGCAGTTTGGATCAGAGACATTGTGACCTGATAGAAGCCATAAAGGACGGAGGGTGAAAGTTATCAGAGCCACCGCGGAGTCATCACAGCTGCACAACGAGCGGCTTCGGCCACTCTGCGTTTCCTGAGTTGTCTGAGTCTAGTGGACCGCTGAGAGTTGGACTTTCATCTCAACAATAACTGTGATGATGGCTTCTGTCAAATAAAAGCTGGGAACGCGCAGTAACTCTGTTTCCTGCGTGTCACGCTGGCCGCCTATTGTCCTTTTTCCTCAAAAGAGCAGGAGACAAAATGACTCCTCTATAAAATGACTCCTCGTTTATATCAGATGGTCGGTGTCAGAAAACAAAGAGGGAAAAGGTGGTTTGAGGTGAAAAAAGCGAATGGTGAACGTTTAATGCAGCAGTTTTTGAACTCTCGCTGAAGGTTGCATCAAGGGAAACACAGTACATAAGTTAGTTCATGCTATGAGAATGTGGGCATCTCAAAATGAGAGCCTGGACGCCGCAGCCTGATGAACGCTGAGGGCTTTCAAAGCTGAACCTTCCTTAAAGATCAGCCTTTTTAGTATTTCAGATGAATAAAGCACAGCCGGCATCTCGCTGTGATCAAACACTTCAACCCTCTTTGAGTTCGAATTCCTGGCTGCTCGCAGTTTTTTCCTTTTTTCTTTCACCTCAAACAATGAACCCATCTAACGATCGTATGTACTGATCAACTTCTGACCAAAAATAAAATCACCTCGTCGCCTTCTTACGCTCTATCACAAAAAGAAAACACTGATGCATGAGGTCGCTGTGCATTAGTAATAGAAATACCTCCATTTATAGGAACATATAAAATGACATAGTCAGTGTCTCAAACAGACGGAGATGACGAGTGCAAACATGTGATATCTGAATACTAATGTGAGATGAACTCACAGGATGTCACACATCACACTGGGTGATGAAATAAAATGCAGCCACACGATGGTGGATACAATTAATCCTGGTGTGTGAAGGAGTCTCAGTAGTAGTTCCTACTCTCTGCTATCGTGTGCTGTCCTGGAGTTGCTCTCTCTCCCTGTGGGGGAGACTCAAAGGGCACCATGTCATCAAAAAAAACCAAAAAGAATGAGAAATCTCCAAAAGCAACGACATCTGGGTTTAACTTGGAGGTTCCTGGAGTCTGGGGAGACTCAAAGCAGCGTTGGGAGCGTTACACTGGAAACCAGAGCCTGACTGTGTTTTCAGAAGCTCTGTGGAGTTCCAGGCTCCGTCCTGCTTCACGTGAATGCGCTGCTGACGGCTGCTTTCGTGACATCTGTGTGTTTGTGTGTAGTTTGGCATCGTGCGGTCGTCGGCGGCTCGGCCTCAGTACTGATGGTAGTAGTCGGATCCGTCCACCCCGTACAGCTCGGCCAGGGTCCGGAACCGCGGCCCCCAGTCGCTCAGGAAGTCGTAATCCAAGTTGGAGCCGGTGGAGGAGCTGTCCAGGGAGCTGAGGCTGCCGGCCAGCGACTCGGGGCCCTCGTAGCCGTAGACGTGCAGCGTGTCGTACGGGATCCCGTCCCTGTCGTGGTCGGCCTCGTCCTTCTTCACCTCGATCATGGCGGCCATGTCGCCCTTGCAGGCGGTGGGCGGGGCCTGGTGGGGCTTCTGGACCACGGCGTAGAGCGACGGGTGGGGGTGGTGGTCCGCGTGGCGCAGCAGGGAGCCGTCGTGGCAGGCGGAGGTGAGGATGGAGACGTCGTAGCTGAAACGGGACCAAGCGCTTGTTAATTAAGTGGAAGCTGATAAACTCCTCCTCTGAGAATCGAGGCGTCTACAAGGTATTTAAATCTGAGCGCTTGTTTCCAGGGGGTCATGAATATTTAGAGTTGAAAACATATCACTCATGTCATGTCAGAATTTGTCCTAGATACAAAAAATCCAGAAAAAAGGCTGAGAAATATAAACATTTAAATTATAATTATTATTATTACAGTTAAGCACAATATTGTTCTCAATAAGAACAAAGAGTTTTCTGCAGTCCGTGTATATTTAATATCACAGGGACGTGTTTAATGTCTTAAGTTACCACCAGCTAATCCTCCTGCCAGCATATGGCGAAGTGGTTTTAGATAGTATACATGATTATATGTGATTTTAATACTATTTAAATATGGATGGATTAGAGTCAGATTAGATTAATGTTTAATGATTTCATTTGGGAAAAGTGGGTCAGCAAATTGAAGGATACAGAAAGATGAATGTTGTAGATGGTGACAGAGTTTTTTCTCTCAAGGCAAAGGACGTATTAATATAATTAAATATAGATTATTTCATCTGTAAATATATCATATCACCATGAGCGAAATAAACAGAAATATTAATGCAAAATACTATTTACAAAGATCCGTTTTGATCGAATGAAGTTAATAGTTGGACTTTTGCTTAAAATATGAATGAGACTGGTCTCTTTAAGTTTTTACAGTGACGGCATCTCGACTGCAGACGCACCCGTTGGTGTCCATCTCTCCTCCTCCCTCCTCGTCGTACGTGACCAGCTGCTCGTGGATCTCGCCGCTGTTCTTCATATTGGCCAGAGAGTCCTTCTGGTAGCGTTTCCTCATCACGAACAGGATCACGATGACTAAAACACACCACACACGTTTATTGGGCTGGGATTTGTTCAAATCCCAACAACCTGAAGAACGAAACTAATGTCTTCACGTTGAATGTGAAAGCTCTAAATCCTCATTGAATGAATAAGTAAAAGCTAAAGACATAGTGGAGCTCAGATGATCCTGGCACCTTTCATATTAGACCAACATGAAATGAATTTAAAAACAGGAGAGAAAATTAGGCCAGAAAACATAAAACAGAATTCGAATGGGGGCAGGAAACAAGTGAGGAAAGTGGAGCAGCAAGTTTGAGACTAGAGCAGGAACGGTTGAAGGTGTCGACGGCGCTCAAAGGAACCTCCTCAGATGGAGACACGCCGTCAGGAGGGAAACAGGGACGGAACATAAGACGAGAGGAGGCGAGAAAACAAGACGGAGAAGAAACGATGGATGCTGTCATTCCAGCCGGTCGACGCGCTGTCTGAACCAGAAGCCAGTGCTTTGTTATCTCCAGCAGCAGCACTCGGCCTCTCGGTCACCAGCAGTTTGAGATGGGATAATATTTGATTTAGTGCTAAACCGAGGAAGGATAAAATACAGACTTTAATGTTTTATGGTGAGAAGAACTTTCTGGGGTTTTTTTCCTGCACACATCACATTTTAACCATTGTTACAGAACGAGGTCGAGAAAGGAAGAAAAAGAATACAAGGAAACAAGAAACAAATAATAAGGAAGAAGTGCAAAGGAAACGGGAGAGGTCTGGGCTGAGGAGACCAAGGAAGGAGGAGAGGAGGGAGGAGGGAGGAGGGAGGAAGGATACGTTTGACATTAGATCAGGCCCCGAGCCTCAGTCCCGATATGAACCCTCCTCTCAGCGGCAGCGGCATTAGCCATGCTTTTTAGTGCAGGGCGAGCGGGACTAATTTAAGTTTGCATGGGAAACCAACAGATTAATCTTTTACAACATATGCTCTGCAGTTTAATAAGCTCCGGAGATATCAGACTTAGAGGGACGAGGGAAGACAAAACAAAGTAGAAGCCCTCTCCGTTGTGAAGGCTGAGAAAAATGTCGTTTGGTGCGTCAGACCCCGTTCTCTGAGAAAATGCCTGTGAACCGGGAGCGGCGTAAATTGCTTTGGGCCCTGGCAGATAATGACAAGTGCATTAAATAGTTCATCTGTCTTGTGTTGGGTGTTTGATAAAGAGAAAGAGAGACAGAAATGGGAAGAGAGAGAGAGAGAGAGAGACCCGGAGGGAGAGAGACAGAGGAAGAGCGTGATGAAGGACAGAAGCCGATAGTGGAGGAGTGCATTAATAGTTAATGGCTGTGTTTGATAAGCAGACGGCACCTAAAGAGCTGATAAACTCATCATTACCCTTCCATCCTTCTGCCGCCTTTCCCACAATCCTCCTCTTCTCTAACCTCCTTCTGTCTCGCTGTCACTCACTCCGTCTGCTGCTTCACCTCCATGTTTGAGTGTGAGCTGTCCTCCGTCTGTCATCGCTCCCTCACCCTCGTTCACTTCTTCTCCCTCACCCCCCTCACCTCTTCTCCCTCACCCTCGTTCACTTCTTCTTCCTCTCCCCCCTCACCTCTTCTCCCTCCCCCCGTTCTTTTATTCTCCCTCACCCCTCGTTCTTTTCTTCTCCCTCACCCCGTTCACTTCTTCTCCCTCACCCCCGTTCACTTCTTCTCCCTCACCCCGTTCACTTCTTCTCCCTCACCCCCGTTCACCTCTTCTCCCTCCCCCCGTTCACTTCTTCTCCCTCATCCCTAGTTCTTCTCGTTCGACCAGCTATCTCCGGCGCGCCTCGCATCCGACGTGACAAGTGTCTCTTTTTCCCCCAGAAATAAAAGGAGCAGGGGGCGAAGGTATCAAAGAGAATATGGAGCTCACGACTGCAGGCGTTATTTCCACATCCGCTGCTCCATTATTCATAAAACCAACAACACCAGGAGGGGAGAAGTTCCCCACCAATCACAGAGCGAGGGTCCGTGAAGCTGCGCTGGCTTGTTTGCGTCCATCAGCGCCGTGGCTGTGATTCCACCCACACAATAAAAAGTGGAGCTTTTCACCTGTAAAACAAGACCACGCTCTATTCCACGAAGCCCTGAGCACAGCAGCCTCTCACTACAGCCTCACTGTCAGAGCCAAACTCAGCTGCGCCTACAACCGCACCCTGCAGTGACTTCATGCTGTACAAACACACAGAAGATGACGAATCTCTCCACTTTGCAATGAAATAAATCTTCAAAACAATCTGCAAGAACATCTGTGTTACATTAGTAATAATGTGATGGAATTAGTTCACATGGCCAAACACCTGTTAGAAGGAAAAGTGGGGGTCGTGACCTCCAGGAAACCACTTGTCTTATATTTCTGGAAGAAAGAAGTGAGGAGACGCCTGTGGATGTGTTGGAGACTCGTCTCCAGCCTAGTGGAGGCCTGCAGGTTCCTCAGCTGTAAGGGTCAAAGGTCAGGAAGCGGAGTGAAACCTACCCAGGATGGTGAGGATGCAGAGCAGGATGGCGATGAGGGCGTGGACGCTGACGCCCACCTTCTGGGCGCCGGCTTTGCACTGGGTCGGCCTCCGCCTGGCGTCGCAGCGGCAGGACTGCAGGGACAGGACGTGGTCGTGACACGGGCCTGCGCGGGTCCCCCCCCCCCCCAGCGTGGGCCCCACTCACCTTGATGACCAGCTTGGTGACGCTGGTCTGGGCCGGCCGGCCTCCGTCGCTGATGGACACGTCCACGCTGTAGTCCTTGGGGTCGTCCAGGCTGAACGGGCCCCGTAACACCAGGACGCTGGCGGAGCCGTCTGCAGAGAGAGTGAGCCAGAGTCCTGAGCATCTGAGTGGAGTCTGCTGCGATGCAGCTCTGGTGAAGGTCCACGCGTGGAAACGGACTGAACACCTGAACAACGCCATCATCAGTCAGAGCAGAGTCCCTGCCAAGACGACAGGGAGAACCTTCCTGCAGCAGGTCCCACACAATAGCAGGAAGGAGCCTCTGAACTCCCAGACTGTGTTTAAATGAACACAGCGCTGCTGACGGTTGCACAAATTGACTTTGTTATGACTTTTGACCACATTCACTTTGTTGGTTCAAGTTATCTGACACCTGTTGTCACGGCGACAGCCTCGTTTTTGTCTTGTTGACACGTCTTCCATGTTTTCCAGTCGTATTCTGTGCTTTTGAGGACAATGATGAGGGAACAGGTCAATGGCTCTGATACGTGAGCGTCCAAGCTCCACCTGGACCTCTGAGTGAAGCTGGCGGTGGGTGAGTGTGAGGACACGAGCCCCGCGAAGGCAGAGGCGACTGAATAAGACATGAAGCCGCTTCTGTCCCACCTTCATCTCGTCCCTCGTCTCCGTGGTCTTCGTTTGATTCGTCCCCTCCCCGTGTCTCTGGGTTGCTGTGTTTCTCTCCTTTCTTTTGTTCTCTCCATCCCTCTGCTTCAGCATCTCGTTAGACCGTTGCTCCTTCATCTCTTTGTTTGTTTTCCTTCCGCATCCTCTCTCTTGCCTGGTCTCTGCACCAGTGTGTGTGAGCCGTAATGAAACTGGCAGTAAATATTTTACAGCCCTCACTTTGCTGCTTGTGTGTGTGTGTGTGTGTGTGTGTGTGTGTGTGTGTGTGTGTGTGTGTGTGTGTGTGTGTGTGTGTGTGTGTGTGTGTGTGTGTTTTTGGACCACAGGGAGGAGGAGGAGGTCACGGTGACGTCCACCTCCTCTGCTCCCGTCTCCTCCTCGTCCTTTTCGCCGTCTCACTTCTTCCAGTTTCTTCTTCCCTCCTTTCTTGTTGATACTTTTCTTCGTCCTCATCTCAACCGGCGTCTCTACTTTTATTTTCACTCCTCGTCCTTCACTCGTTTATTTCTCCGTCCCTTCGTTTCTCCTCATCCATCACGTCCTGACCTCTCCGTCACCTCTTTGTTTACAGTTATGTCGTCTTTCATTCATTGTCCTTCTGTCTCTTTTTCCCGTCGTCTCCCTCATCTTCTCTCTTTTTTGGCTGTTCTACATTTTGTCTCTGTCTTTGTCTCCTCCCGTCTCACTCATTTCCTTTAATCTTTCTTTCACCTGTTTTTATTTTTTATGTCTTTTTTAAATATTAGTCATTCTTCTCCCATCTTCGTTCAGTTCCATTTCTCTTTCTTCTCCTTTCAAACCCTTTGTTTATCCCTCATCATTATTCCCTCCTTCATGTTTGCCTCCTCCATTTTATCACAGTCTCGCTTTAATATCACCTGTCTCCCTTAATCCCAATCTCTTCCCTCTGTGTTCTTTCATCTTTTCTTCCACCTCTGCATCCTCTGTCTTTCCTTTTGCTGTCCTACGTCCTCCTCTTCCTTTCCTCCTTTGGTTCAACATGTCAGACCCTCCAGGCACGAGTGGAAAGGAAACGGACGAGGCCGGTTCATGCCTTTTCACCTCTGTTTATGTTCCTGTCAGCGTGTTTCAGGATAAATTAAATAGTAACACCTCACCTAAATCTTTCATTCGACTACCTGAGGCTTTCATCCACTAAGACTTTTAATATTTGAATAGAACAGTTGCTAACACTTCCCTCCAGGCTTTCATGTACGAGTTTGTGCTGATATAAAATGATGAAAACTGTTTTACGTGTGTCACTTTGTGTCCTGAGCGGAATAACCCAAATAAGCTTAAATATGATGTAAGAGAGCACCAACCTTTGCCTAAACATCAGCGCCTGGATCAAAGAAAGTGTCTCAGCAGGTTTCACAGCATCATCGTTGGCAGTTTGTTTATTTGAGCTGACGTTTTTACCTCGTACATTTGTATTCAGACATTTTTAATCCCAGATGTCACCAGATGCTCTGAATACAAAGAAGAAACCTTCTGGTCACGGAGCGACGTTCCTGTGACTATGATGACACGACCAGGCTCCGTGTGCATAGACTGAGTGTCTGATTGTTTCTTTAACTGCGCTCCATTGGCAAAGCATTATTTCAGGTCGAGTCCCTGAAGCTGTGACACACAGGCCTGGACATGATGCTTCAAAAAAACATACAGAATAAAAATATGTAGAATGATGCAATCAGCATCATGTCATTGTAAAGTGCATCCCACTTGCACTCAAGCTCCTTTAACATCCTTGGCTTGGATGCTTCTGGCTCCTAGTACCTTCACTATTTACTGTAATGCATTCTAGACGGCACCTCTGCTCCCAGACGGACCCTCTAAACCCCGTCTGGCTGAGAAAACCGACGCCGGCTTTGGGAAGTTAAAATAATTTCAAATTCCAGCAACAAAGCGCTAAGCTTCAAATAGCGTTCTAGTTGTTGCATAGCAACAAGTGCTGAGGCCAGAGCTTCCTCTGAGCCCTGTTTAGAGCAACAAGCCAGAGAAAACGGCAAATATGTGCTGCGTGCATGCAAACACTTACTGCCGTGGTCGTAAAGGGAGAAGTTGGAGCTCTTGGTGGCCAGTTTGAAGGCGAAGGAAGCCGGCTGCTCGTCTTTATCCGTGGCCTTCAAGGTTCCTATGACCTGAGTAGGGACATCACTCAAATGTAAAGCTGCTAATTCAATTGCATTTATATTAAATTCAAATGTGCACAGTATCTATTATTTATGCTGAGAAAAAATCTATTTGAAATAAAGAATGAGTAACAGCTGATGCTCCTGCCTCTGGCTTCCGCTAATTCTAGCTGCATTTTTATGTGCGTATTTTATCCGTGTTTAATTTAAAGCCACTGAACCCAAACGGATGAGGTTTACTTTATGGTAACATATTGTGGAGTTAAGCTCATAATAATAAGAGCTTAACAGCAGGACAGCATGAACTCTGTATTTACGAGGTGACTGTAAAATCTCTTAATAATCACCCAATAACTGTACTTATAGCAGGAATCCACTGATGTATCTGTGTAACGTCTTCTTACCGTGTCGCTCATGTCGTTCTCACACACAAAGATGTCCTGCTCAGACATCAGTTCAGGCTTGTTGTCGTTAATGTCTTGAACTTTAATGTTAATCTCCACAAAAGACTCCAAACCTGCAGGGGAGACACGGTGTGAGAAGCCGGGTCGTAACCAGGACGCTGGTTCCCTCATTTTCTGTCATTCGAGGTCTATTCAAACGTCGCCGCTTCATAATCACGCAACATAATGGACAGAGACTAGTTGGAAACGAAGCAGATCAGGCGTGAGCGTCTCTGCTCTTGATGGAGCTGATTAAGGTCAAGCGACTGAGAAGATTTCTATTCGTGAGCTGTTTGTTGTGCACATTAAAGCAGCTTTTACATTTGCTTAAAATCACTGATGTTCTTTTTGAAAATTCATCTTTTGAGTCTCTCTGAGTCTATTGAAACTATCTTTAGTACAGTACATGTACTGTATATCCAGGACCTTGTCAAGCTCGGGGGATCATTGTGTTCCTTAAACATCGTGACGAGCCACTAAAATAGATCTCTGGATTTCATTCATTGCTGCGCTAAAAATACTGAGTTTTGTGTGGAAAGCTGCAAGTGAACAAAGAGAAGCACTAATGTGATTTTCCTGCCTACTCTCTCTATCCTGTGTGGGTCGACCAGGTGTTATGGCAGAGTGAAAACCTATAAAAATCCCTGTTAATGTGTTACACTTCCATCCCGCAGTAAATCCAGAGGCGCTGCTGAGTGAACAATGGGAGAACACGCTGTCTCCTCTGGACCAGCTCCCTCCCTCTGCACACATGGCTCTCATTTACGTTGGAGGCTCTCAGCAGGATTAATGAGGGAGTGACGCACCACTTGGCTCCTCCTGTGCTTTAACTTGACACCGGTGTGTGCTCTCCGCCTCCCTGTCCAGCGTCCTCAAGGAGAACAGCTGCCCTGTGTGAGGGTTGATGTCGACGGGGCAGTCCTTCTGCAGCACAGAGTACCTGCACGAAGCGGGGAGAACGTCAGCGTGACCGCCAATGCTGCCGCTGGCGGCTTCTCAGCGGGTTCCCCACCGTATTCTCTTGTTGGCTTGGTCAGGATCTCTGGCGGTGACCACTCCCACTGCGTTTACCAGCTGCTCCTCCATCACGGGGAAAGTGTAGTTGGGCTGTGAGAACACCGGCGGCTCGTCTACGTCTAGGACTTCCACGATTACCTGTGAGATTCAAATGGTGCGGGTTAGGGTTTGGGTTCAGGCTTGGGTTCAGGTTAGGGTTTGGGTTCAGGTTCGGGTTTAGTTTGGGTTCAGGTTTGGGTTCAGGTTAAGGTTAGGGTTTGGGTTCAGGTTCGGGTTTAGTTCGGGTTCAGGTTTGGGTTCAGGTTCAGATTAGAGTTCAAGTTTGGGTTCAGATTTGGGTTCAGGTTCAGATTAGAGTTCACGTTCGGGTTCAGGTTGGGGTTCAGGTTAAGGTTAGTGTTTGGGTTCAGGTTCGGGTTTACTTTCGGGTTCAGGTTCAGGTTCGTGTTGGGCGCCGGCCTGGTGGTGTGACCTAAGGTGCTCTTCTTACCATGGCTGTGGTCAGGGCTTGGTTCACGTTGTCAGCAGGTAAACGCAGGTTCAGGTTTTCTTGGACTTTGACAGTAAATGTGTAGCTCTTCATTGTTTCATAGTCCAGAGGCTGTGGAAAGAAGACTAGTTAAAATCAGGACTGCGTTTATGTGAACACTTTAATCTGTAGCTGAACTGTATTTACAATAGTTCATAAAACTAAAGCACTGTATCAAACTTACACTGCTACCTATTAACTAATTAAATTCATCAAAGCTCAGAACAGCTCGTGCTCTTTGCACTGGAACCATGTTGCCTTAGCACCGTTGTTGTTGCCTTCCTCCTCATCATCCTCCTCCATTCACACCTTGTCACCAACACCTGTCGACGTCAGGTGTAAAAAGGCTCCAAGTGGCACGACTCATTCTGGATTCGGCCCACGGTGAAGTGACAACTTTTAAGACCTTACCTCATTCCCTTCACTCTCTCACTGCTTAGTACATAAATTGAGGCTTGCACAGCGCTGCGAGTCAGCTTTGATGTCAACAAATATATGGCATGGAGCAGTGCTTACTGTCACCGCTGCAGGGATTATGGTTTCCCTTCCCCGTATTAGAACCTACTGTTAACTTAAAGGGGTTTTTGCCTGGTGGACCATTTTTATCTGTGGGCGGGAAACCACAGGTAGACGGGAATATTCTGTTAACTGGATTATTCATGATAACATGGATATTCACAGTGTATCAAAGCCACGTGTAAACAGCTTAACAAGAATAAGACCTTAACCGTAGTGTGGTCGATATCCGGCTTACACGCCACATGTAAACACAGCCAGAGAGGAAGACGAGAGCGAGCGTGCTGAGAATCCGCTTTCAGCTCTCTCATGTCCGAAATACTTTGGACTCAGATCCAGGACAAGATACTGTGAAACCACAGCTCCATTTTGCCAAATGCAGGCAGCTAATAACACATGATCACAAAACAGCAGCTTCAAAAAGCAAACTCCCACCTGCTTGAGTATGAGGTTGGCGTTCTTCCCTGGGTTGAGCTCAGCACCGAACACCCTGCTGTAGTCCCCCAGGATGGTGACGATGGGTTCCTTGTTCTGGATCTGATCTCTGTCCGTCAGCTCCAGAGTGCTGATCTTCTCTTTTAGCTTGTGGTCCTCTGGAACCTGCAGCATGTATTTACCTGCAGAGGGAGAGACGCCCATCAGCTGTAGAGCTGCACACACGGCGCTGGAGGCCGTGACTGGAACCTTCCTCCTCACCTTTACTGAAAGAAGCCATGTTGTCGTTAACGTCTGTGATGGTGATGGTGACGGAGGTGGTGGCTGTGCTGCCGGAGGGTAAACCCCTCATGTCCTGAGCTTTAACCACCACCACATACTGACTCTTGGTTTCCCGGTCCAGAGTGTTTATCTTGGAGCTGATCAAACCTGCAGAGGGACGGAGAGACATCGTCTGTCATCTGCTCTGGTTCTGATGCGGGTAAAATAGCCTGTACCCCGTTTTTCGTAGGTTCAACCCACCTGATATCGTTTGGATTTCAAAGGCACCTTCTCCATCGTTGATCAAAGAATACCTGAGCTCTCCATTAGGGCTGGTGGGGTCATCGGCATCGGTTGCCGTGACCTCGACCACTTTGGTCCCTTGATGAAGGCGAAGTAATAAATTCATTTTAATTGTTGGCATCATTAAAAGATAATGTCTTGTATCAAAGTTTTCTGTTTTTCATACATTTAGTTTTAGTGTGAAAAGAAACCCTTTGATTGATGCTTTGTGATTAAGCGATGAAAACGTGTTACTTAAGACGCCAACGTGCTAATGACCGAGACAGGTGTTAACGAGCAATATTTCCATGACTTTTCTAAATCACGTCTATTTTTAACCCGACCCTATGAAGCCATTTGTATCAAGCAGAAAAAATCTGCCTGAAATGTTTAATGTCTTCACAATGTAACACGCAAAAAGTTTGTGATTTATCTTTGCAGCATTTGATGCTACAAAGATAAATCTCAACCACAAACATATGACATAAATTTGGGGGTAATAAATTATCTCTGTTCTAACCTGTCAGTGTTGTCCGTTACCCAATAATAAACACTACTCACCTATTGGGGACCTCTCCATGATGGAACCTTTGTACTCTTTGGGAAAAATGGGGATGTTGTCATTGATGTCAGTGACCCGAACAACAAACTCCCCACTGTCCTCGATCAGCTTGTGGTTGCCATCGTACAGCTTGGCGGTTAAATTGTACGTGCTCTTCTCCTCTCTATCCAGCGCCCTGGTTACTAGCAGGTCTCCATTGTCACCCACCAAGAAGATGGTGTTTGCCCCTTCACCTTCTATTTCAAATTTCATCACCTCCAGTTTATGGCTCGACTTCAGCTACAGAAGAAGGAGAGGACATTTGATCCTCATCTAATAGTTTCAGTGGAACCTGGACACTGAAGTGAAAGCACGGACGTAAACTTACTTGTCCTATCTTGTAGGGAGACGACACAGGTTTCTCCTCCTCCACATACAAAGAGTTCCAGATCCAGTGTCTCTTCTTCCTGGACAGCAAAGGATTTGACTCCCTCCTCACAACCTCACCAGAGCCTCGCTGCTTCGCTTCAGCGTCAGGAAGGCCTGAGTCCTGAGCGACGGTGAGGGAGATGGAGAAGACCATCGTGACCATGAGCCCAGCGGTCCACAGCTGGCACCGAGCCATCATCTAGAACAGAAAAGGGTGGAGGAGTCAGTAAAGCAAGGGGAAAGGGAGGAATAGGAGCGAGAGGCGGAATAGACGAGGCAGGAATAAGTGATGTGTGGAGGCATAGGGTCGGAAAGCAGAGGCGAGGGGAGAGAGGGAGCAGAAATGGGAGCGGGGAGATCACATTAAAACCACTTATCAGCTATGGACAGACCCCTTCTCGGTGCCAGGGTGAGACTCAGAGTGAAGGCCAAGGACTCGCTGCCCCGTTACAGCTCGCTACTGAGCCTGAGGTCTAGCTATCATTGAGGACCAGGGCTCTAAAACCTTTTCAGCCTGGGACCCAAATGAAACATTTAGCCTCTCATCATGGGACATGGGCTGAAAGCATATCACTACTGCGGCCGTATGGGGATCTATTAAACATAGGCCTGTGACCCATTTTAGGTCCTGACCCACTGGTGCAGCGTGGCAGCGAGACAGTGAGGGAGGAACAGGCAGCGACGGGAAGAGGAGCTGACATTAGAACCACTTAGGATGTCTGTGTTTATCAGCATTTATGAGCACTCTCCGTAAAGGGCTGTTTGACATTTGGAATTTCTTTTTATCTCTTTAATGCAGCATTGAGGAAAAGAAAAAAAAACATTCAGGTGAAACCAGTACGACATCAGTCAAAACCTGGCCTTGGGACTGTGCAGTGCGTTGTGTTTCTAGTTGTATGGCCTCCTGCAGCTTTAAATGTCAAGAGCCGAGACAAAGAGAGCTGGAGAAGCAAACACAATCATCCTGAATCTGGACCAGCACAGGATGTGGCACTGGACTGGGCCGGGTCCAGCGGTGCCAACACACAATAGCTCTGTGGAGGTCCTCAAGGTAAAGATCAGACGAGTTACTAAACTCAAATGTGCTTTGTCCTTTCATCCACACAAACTGCCTTCATAGGCACAGAGAAAACCCATCTACAGCCAAATTAGTGGCGCTGTGTCATCAATGTTGTGTCGTCATCAAAGCCAGTTGGGTTCTTCCTCTGGAGACCATGAACCTCGACTAAAAGATTATAAAGCAGAAAAAAGTGACATTTTCCTGGGACATTTACGTTTGGGCTGAAGCCACAACACTGCATAAAAATCAAACAAATGTCTCCACCGTGGTGTGAATTCAATACTACTCAAACAATGGAAGAGAATAAAAGAGCTCAACAGACGCACATCGCTGGTGCGTTACGTCATAATGGGGTGTCAACAACACTGTTTGTTCTCTTGGCTGCAGCACTGTTCTCTAACACAGCGAACTGGGTCAAGGGAGTAACTCACATTAAACTGAAATTTGGTGGAATTCCTCTCTAAATTTGAGCCAAAGTGGCGTCTTGTCGTATTTATGGTTGTAAGATGGGAAATATTTCAGTGTCTTGCATCATTTGTTCCTTTCTGTGAGCTTGGTACACTTCAGCCAAAATAAAAGCCCTGTTTAAAGCACATGGTGGCTTGAGTCTGTCCTCCTCCGTCTCCGGTCCCCGTGTCCCCGTCTCACTCTGCCGGTCTCTATCTAATAAAGCAGAAATGTCAAGGAAATAATCTCCAAAAGGTTTTAGTCCGTACGTGCTCCAGTAAATATCTGTGCCGTCCCCGTTGACAGATTAGTGCATCTTATTGTCTCGCAGCCATTAGCAGCAGGGAGGGAGAAGGAGAGATTACGATGAAGGGATTAAACCGCACCCGCACAAAGTCTTCTCCCTCTAATGGCCTAATCTCATATTCTGCCGACCCCGTGCGACCTCTTCACACGGCTGCCTTCAAATCAGCTCAAATAAAGAATCAACAGCGTTTTCTGGCCTTCAGATCGCGTCCTTTTGTTTGGTCTCCATTTGGGTGCTTGAGTTTCCTTTTGAAATTAAATTAATTAAACTGTGCCAAACGACCTTTCTATCGCATTCATTATGAAGATTTAAACAGACTTTATTGCATTTCCTAATACTTTAATCTTATTCACTATTTACCTTCTCTAACATTTGGAGAAACTCTAAAACCAAGGAGACTTAAGGAATAGCATCGGACATAAAATAGAGCCAGTTCCTCTCTTTGTCTTTTGGAGCTGCGTAGCTTTTTAGTGCACACTGTCCAGTAGGATAAATTTAGCTGTCAGGCATTTTGTTCATTTCAACCCTACATGGAACTTTAATAAAGTCTGAGTATGACACAGACTCTGTGTCATTTATCAGAATGGATCTGAAGGCCTCGTCTTCCCAAAAAGCCCAAGCGTAAGAATGCGTGAGCTCACGTCCTTCCTCTTAATGAGTCCTGGACAAACAAAGCGATGACTGTAAACTACACGAGTGTGTTCTCACACATTGTTTCCAAAGATGGGTCTACGTAGAAGGTCCACAGTGCCTCGGAGGAAAAGCAAATCAAGCAATAATCTAAGCTCAGGTTTGATTTGAAGGCATCACCACAGAAATAAATACGCGTACAAATACATTTCTACCAGATCTATTGAGGATAAGGTGAATGTAGTGAGTTGGGATATCAGAGCTTTAGAGCCTCCGAGGACTGAAAATCTCAGAAACATTATGTTCACAAAGCTCAGAACTTAACCAAACTCCTGGAGTAATTTCCCTCTTATTACTTGAATAATGGATGATGTTATGACAAATTTGGGTTCTGCCTGTCCTGGGATGCTGCTGTTGAGATACTTGTATTGTGAAAAGAAAGCGCTAGAGAACAGCCGCCGTCCTGTGTGTTACGTGTGCTGTGACGAAGCCGCTGGGGCATTTTTTAAAACCATGTTTTCTCCTTCAAAGGACAGCGGCTCTTATCGGCCACAGGAAGCGTAAACACAATGCCTTCTGGGAAATGCCGGCGTGTCTGCTAATGAGCAATCATCGTTAGTAGGTGGACACACCCTTCCTGCCATTCAGCCGCTACCGGCTCTACGTTTGGTCCCGTTCTGTCCTCAGACGTCTCGTTTGTTCGTGGTTCCTCCCTCACATCTCTCTCCCCCTTTCTCCATCTTGCCTGTTCTTACATTGACTTTCTCTTCTTAAACTTCTGTGCTGCTCTTCAGTCGATAATTCAAATCTCTCAAGGTGAACAGTGCATCTTGTTTTTCCATACAGTCTATTTCCGTCTCCTGTCTATCATTCGCCTCTTTTGCTTTTCTCACATTTTATTCTTCACCTTAAAAGCAGGTTTAGCACCTTAAAGGAAGGCAAGCACAATAAACGACCATGAACAGCTCTTAACGCCGCAACTTAAATCGTGTTTTACACCAGCAGATTTTATACCGACTGAGACAGTAAAGATGTAAGTCTATAACAGTACGTCATTTTTATCTAGGCCACTATTCCTGATTTAAATAATTATCACAGTTCAAATTTGTCGCTCCACTATCGAGCATCCTGCAAACAGATTTTCAGGATTTGTACAAAGTTATTCACTGTATCATTTGTCAAAGGCAACTTTCAGAGGTATGAAGAATAAATAACATCCAGGAATATCTCTAATTACATCTGTACAATATCCTCAGGCAACGGAGTGTGTGACTGTGACGCTGAAGCCGAAGCAGACAGACGCACAGATACACTTGTCATGTTTTGTGACTGGCAGACAGGTCTGACCTAGTTTCCGCCTACCAAAGGCTAAAGCACAGAAACGAGTCAACAAGACTTTATAATCCTGGCCGCCGCTGAAGGGTTGTTGAAGTTGTGTGGGAATGATAGAGGTTGTAGACTTGAAGGAGGATCTGTCTGTTGAAGGACCAGGAACCTGCTTTCCCCACTTTATTAATCCTGTCCTGTCACCTGGAGGCCTCTCTTCATCGGAGCCTCATGTCTATTTACTGCTTCTTTAAAAAAACTCCACATAATCAATGATAATGTTTACGCTGGTCATGAAACATATTCAGCCAGAAAGCGCTACCAGTAGAAACTAAAGGAACTCCTTTTTTTATTCCAGCTGACTGATGAATGAAGAGAAATATAGTTTATATCTTAGTTCCATACGTTGGTCAAAATTTCCCATCAACTGCCTGAGTTCACATTCAGTGGATGACTCGTCCAAAGAAACAATGAATCACTGGCTGCAACGTTTGTTAAGGCTAATCATGGCACCCAGAGGATGAACCGTGATTTAATTAATTACCTCTGAACCTTTTTCTCTAGCAACCCCTTCATCAAAGACATCCAGAGGTCACATTTGACAATTTAGCAGTGCATCTATTTGTGTAAATACAAGGCGAGAGCATCAGAATCACGATCATGATATTTATTACTGTTAATTCCACATCGGGCCCTGAGCACCAGAGGAACGTCTTTTAATCTTGCCACATAAAAAAAACTGTGTCACAATGTTTCTTTGCTTTTTTGACACAGTTCAGCTCGCTTTACTTTCATTACCCGAAAATCACTTTGTTTATTTATGCGCAAATGGCACCACCAGTGATTTTTACAGCTCCGAAGCTGTGATGTTTGTGTCTGTTGGTGAGATTAAAATAGGTTTAATCACAGAGCAGCTTCTAGCAATCTGTCCACCAGCGAGTCACACCAGGAAGCGCTACGCCTCACACACACACACACACACACACACACACACACACACACACACACACACACACACACACACACACACACACACACACACACACACACACACGCGCGCGCGCACACACACACACACACGCACACACACACACACTGTCCTCACTGACGCCAGTTGTCGGGTCACATCGTTTATTAATGCGCTTTCTGCTCATTTCTATTGTTTTAACAATAACGCCACAGATTTCTGACATTGATCTGGTTATGAACAGCGTCAGAAAGCTTCATGACTGACAGTAATGACCAACAGCCATCTGAGAATAATTTAAAGCATCTCATGTTTGTCTGGCTCAGCTGTCGGCCTCAGTCCCCGCTGAAGGCAGACGTTTCAAACACGGCACTTCCACAGTTAAAATAGAAATAAGAGCAAGTTATTGTGTATTTGTTCTGAGAAATCTCCAAGCAACACAGTTATACTTGTTTTGCACTTGTTCTTACACAAAGCTTAGTGTAATAACTGACATTTAGCATTTTTATATTTTTCTGCCAATTAAAATTGAAAATCATGTCCCTTTGCAAAATCCTGTAAGAACCAATCAAAAAAAATTGTTCATTAACTGTATATAACTGAATGTGTTTGGTTGAAGCCTGAACCATGGTCACTGAAAGGGAAACTGGGTCTTTCAGTAGTAATCAGTGACTTCAGCTGCGCTAACATCGCCACAGCTGGACGGCTTGTCAACCACGCTGACATATATCTGAATGAATGAGCGGCTCTAATCATGAGGCTGTGTGTGTGTGGGTGAAGGCTCCCAGATGGCACCCAAAGGATTTTCCCTGATAGGTCCCTATCCAGGAATTAGACCGCTGACTTTAGTTGCACCGGCAAAACAACCAAATCAAATCAAGGATCCGGACCCAGAACCGAGTTGGAACAGAAACACTAACAGAAACCACAGCAGCCACACCAATAAACCAGCGTCTGTTAATTGTGTTCAGATATTGTTCCTCACTAGATTCTAGCAGAAACAGTGGCGTTATCTCATCAGTACTTTACAAGCACGCGTCACCTCGACAGCTGTGCTTTCTTTCCCAACGTGGATCTGTTTCCAACGAGCAAACGCCTCCTGACAGATTTACTTTCAGTTTGGTTTCCACAGATCATCCCGTATCGACTTAATGGCCGCGGCCAAAGACAGTCCACCCTCTGGGGGCGACGGAGCTCAATTACAGCATTCAAATCTGCACTCAGCTGTCTGATCACAGGCGGAGCATATGTGAGCGGTGACAGCCTGCCCTCAACACGGTTACAGGCATCACTGCTAGTTATTTATGTACCTACTTCAAGGCACTTTGGCCGGTATTCATCAGCCTTTCACCCCGGAGTGACGGGAAAAGGAGCCTGGAGCGTTTTCAGGGATCTGCGTTACAGCAGCGTTTGGAAGGAAAAGTTAAACCACGTCCCCGTTTGCTGAGCAGACGCTCTGGATGCACCAGTTTGCTGCTGCCCCACTCGCTCACATACAGTGCGTGTCTTCTAGGCACTCGTACACGTGTGCCGTCGCTCCCGCTCCCACATAAAACTCGAAGACCTACCGCCCAGACGGATGCTCCCAGCGAAGGCGACGCAGGTGACGACACCTTGTTCTGGCTCAGAATGAAGCCCGGGTCCTTGAAGCCGCCTCCCTGCACACTCCAGCTGAGGTTACACAACTAATTTGGCAGGTTGTGCTGGAGATTAGAAGCCGGTAGGTGGTCGTGAGCTCAACAGAGGGTGAAGCCGCCTACGGAGCCGCTGTCTGCCTCTTCCTGCGCCGTCCTCTTCTCTTCAGCTGGTTTTTCTGAGCAGCAGGTGTCCGTGTGCCGCTGGGGTTTTCTCACGCTGCTTGACTTTCAGCTTTCTGTACAAATCCTTCTCTTCATTGTGGACCAGATAATAAAGTATGTGATGCTGAAGGATGAGGCGATCTCCCGCGTACGGGACCAGTCTCTGACAAGAATAACTTCTCTTTTGTGCTTTTTCTTTCTCAAAAGGTTAAAAAGTTTTTTCCATCCTCCTGTCAGTTTTCGTCAGCTTCTAAAAGTTTTTCCCGCAGGTGAGAGTCCGTCAGGTCTCTCTCTGCTGCCTCTGATGTGGTTTTCCCAACCAGCTGCCACAAACCGCTGTCTGACCGCAGTCCTATCTCACACAGGTCACAGCCCACTTCCTTTTCCTGTTATTGTGGTCAGTCTTCTTCGCTGGTGCTCCCTGCTACCGCTCCTTTTCCCGTCCTGGAGGGAGAGCAGAGAGCGGCGGAGCAGTGGAGAGGTGCTCGTGCAAAAAGGCAGAATGAAAAGCAAAAGGGAGAGGAGCAGAGAGGGAGCGCATATGTCAGAACAGCTCAAAGACGCTCGGGGAAGCAGAGAAAGCAGTCGGCTCATGTTCATGAAGCAGATGGAGTGAGTGTGTGAGGGGAGGGAGGAAGGGAGGGAGGGAGTCTGATTGGGAGGAAGGTGAGGGAGGCATTACTTCTCAGTCCCGCTCAGTTCGGCGGAGAGAGAGAGAGACGCAGAGTGGGGGGAAGAGATTTATTATTCATGTGTGTGAGATAAGGATTAAGTTAAACAGGTTATTGGGGATAATCCTTGGAGATTTCCCCACATGAGGCTAGTAAATATTTCAGAGGGCTGACTTGGGCTGGTGACTGTTTGTGTGAGTGTATCTGACAGAGAGATCTTGTCTAAGCCGGTAAATGAGATGCCACACACACACACACACACACACACACACACACACACACACACACACACACACACACACACACACACACATTTTCACACACACACACACACACACACACACACACACACACACACACACACACACACACCCCTCCTCTTCAGGGGCAGTAATTTGGCGAATTGGACGTGAGAGTGGGCTGTGTGTTTTGGTGAAGCCGCTCCCACGTCGCTCCTTCCCCCTTCCCTCCCTCTCCCCCCCTCGCTCTGTTTGCACGGCCAGTGTTTTCACTGCGGCGGCGAGCGGCATCAACACGGCATCAACCGTGTCAGCATCAACTGTAGGCTGCTTCTCTAATTGCAGCCACTGTGTGCGTGTCGTCATTGGCCTCAGCGCTGAACTGCTAAGAAAAACAGGCTGTCACTGCTGCTCAAAAGTGGATGGATTCATGTTGTACCTGCTTTTGACAGCAGGTGCCTGGATGCAGGACAGCGCTTCACACCAGAGACACTGGAGCAGGCAACGCGTGACGGAGGGGGAGGATGTGACTTTACGCGAATGATCGGCGCTGTTTTTATCATCACACACTTTGATCAGACAAACACCAACACCTTCAAAATAAAGCGCTGGCGCCGCGATCGCGTTGTGCAGAATGACCTTTGACTCCTCCGGCACCTTCCACCTCCGGGTTCGTCTCACACCAGCGTTTGTGGACGGTTTTAAACACATGGCGTGAAGAGAGACGCCGGCGGCGCCTTCCACAGACCCGCTCCTCGTTTTAGGGGAACCTTTGTTGTTCCCTCACATTCTGCTTTTGTTTTCCCCACTGAGCGTCACTCTGACAAAGACGAAGAACTGAGATCCAACTGAAGGGAACTCTTTCACTCTCATCGCTCCCTCTTTTTGCGTGTGTGTATCACTATGTGGCTGTTTTTGTGGGAACCGGCTCACTTTCACTTCAAAGGGCCGTTTGAAGGTTTATTACATTTAGTTTTGACTTACATTCGTAGAACTAACTGCCGTTAAGGTTATGCTAAGACGGCGAGAAATGAATATGACTTGATTTATTGTCCTCTGAAGCTGTCATTTCAGACAAACATGAGAGACGACTGACTTAGATGACAGTTACACACCAGAGAGAAGGAAAACGCCTGAAGGACAGTGACTGAAACATTTTCATCATCCACTGAACCAAAAACGCTTTGATAACATATGTGCATTTATATCAAATGTACATCTGTCTTTGTTGATGAAACCTTGTATAAATATGTATTAGTGTGAACAGAGCCGAGGCGCCGATGCATGTTTGTGTGTAGACAAAAGGAGCAACATGGAGAAAAGCAGGAGAGTTTTGTCCCGTGTCTTCTGTCGCGTCAGAGCGGCGCTTCGTCCGCGAACAAACAAAAGCAAACGTCACGGACGCGATGGAAGCGCTGCCGTTTACACGTCTCTCCTCGTCTTCCCATCCGTGTCTGTCTGTCATTCTGTCATTTTGGAAAGAACTCCTCGTGCTCTTGGCCTACTTTCCTAAAAAACACTCCAAACTGCGCCCTCGCTTCACACGTGGCATGAAACCCCCAGCGGTGGTTTGACTGGAAGAGGCCGCCGGGAGCAGAGGATCAAGACGAGCGAGACAAATGTGTGTGAGACGGCGTCGGCTGCTCCGTCTGCCCTGAGGACCAGCTTTCATCAATAACTCCTACAGTCATTTTGCCATAGGACTGTTCAGAGTGTAGACAAATGTACGTAAAGCCTCCATAGCGCCGCTACAAAGGTCATGAGTGGGTTGAAACTGAAGCTGCCTGACAACGAGCTGATGTCCTGACTGGTTTAGTCCTTTCTGTGTAGACGGATGGAGACTCCGTCACCAGAATGTCCGTATCTTCATGCAAAGTCGCACAGCTGCGCTAACAAGAACACAAATATCTGCACATCCTCGAGGCTGCTGCACTTTTACTGACTTCCAATGGGCTTCATTTTGAAGATGAGTGGGTAAATATGATGATTCCAGGCCGGGCTGTGTCTTGCTGGCCTTATGCGGCTGCTTGCATCATCAGGTGTTGGCTTTTGGGGGGTGAACAGAGCCTGTCTGCAGGATTTAGACAGCGGCTTATGAAGACATGTCATAATATGACACGCGCACAGGGACGGGGCTGAAGGTCTGTCAGGCTGGAATCCTCCACGTGCCTCAGCTTCATGTGGATGAAACGCCCGCTCCACCTGAGCCTCGCACACCTGCAGCTTGTGGACTCGCTACCGGCTCGTCTTCTGAGAGCGTTGGGTCCAGTTCTGCCGGATCCACCAGCCTGTCACAGTCTGACCATCACTGGCTTCCTGTTCAGACGCTTTTAGAAACCTTGTTAAAAGTTAGAATTATTTGCATCCCTGTACAATTCTGTGGGTGTTTTTTGTCCCTGAACACATCTACAGTAGGAGTAAAATTTAGATAAAGATAATTCAGATTCATCTTAACATCACAGAGAACACACAATTAGCCTGATCAATGTGTTCTTCTCAGGACTTGCAAGCTTCACAAAATGCCTTTAAGATGTTATGGCCCCAGGTTCCACCGAGCACTAGTGGAAAACATCACTGCGTCGACTCACACACTGAAAGTGAGCCCAACGGAACAGCTCTTGTGTCTGGCAGCCTCGGGCGAAGCTGAAGGTGCCCTGCTTCATCACCACAAACAATCTATAACGCATCACAGATGTAGGATTTAGCATTCGAGCAGAAAAAGCTGCGAGATCCAGCTTTTCCTGTGTGTCAGTCAGCAGAGTTCAAGTTACCGCCGAGGATTTCCACGTGTTTTTGATTATGTGCCTTGAAAAATGGAATCAAAAGTGGATTCCTCCATAATAATACTGAATTAAACAGGACGGGCCCAACAGGAGGAGCGCTTGTTTATGTGGAATGAAGGCAGGAACAGCAGGTGCTGCTCTGCGTCTTATGCACCACTCTCTTTAAATGAGCCGGTTGTGGGCGTCTTTTGCGTTGCCGGAGTTGTGAGCGTCAAACAAAGGGAAAGTCGTCGCCCCGCCGCGACCTCAGCTAGAAAATGTCACGTCAGGACATCAGGACGTCCCCCCGCTGTGTGCACGCGTGTGTGAATACACGTATGTGACTGTACGGCGCCGGCTGACGTGTGTGCGACTGCCTCGGTGTGTGTGTAATGTGTAAATAGACAAAGATCCCTGAGGACAAATGATGAGGAGATGATATCTTGTGAAGTGCGCCCTTTAAAAATAGCAGGGTTGCTGTCAACATTACTCGACTTAGCTGTTCATGAGGGTGTGTGTGTGTGTGTGTGTGTGTGTGTGTGTCTCTGTGTGTGTCTGTGTGTGTGTGTGTGTGTGTGTATATACATGCTCCTTCATGTCACTATGATCTATGTGTTCATTAGTGAGCATGTATGCAACCACATGTGCTCCTGCTGGCCAGTGTGTGTGTGTGTGTGTGTGTGTGTGTGTGTGTGTGTGTGTGTGTGTGTGTGTGTGTGTGTGTGTGTGTGTGTGTGTGTGTCTGCCCTCATGCGTGGCTGAGCCCTGCATGTCGTGTGTGCGCCCCTGTTGATGCTACGAGGTGCATTTAACCACAGCTCCTGCGACCAGTGTACGTGGTAATGTGAAATACTGCCTCAGGGCGACACAGGCGGAAGGAAAGCGAGAGAGCGTGCGAGCGGGCGAGCGAGCCGGAGCACGTCGAGGAGACAACAGCAGCGTGAAACCAGCGGTGAGGCTTTTTATGGTCCTTCAGACGTCACAGACCTGACATTCACAGGCTCAACACACTGCGCGGTGCTGGGATCTGCAGATGTCAGAGCGACGGGTTAAAGGTCGCAGACGCTGTAGTTTAGTTAAAGTGCGACTGTAATGTCACCCAGAAAAATTACATCAGTCAGTTAAACCCACAGCTGGAAGACGCGTTTTAATGAGCACGCGGTTTTTCACAGTTTCCTTGTTGTGAAATGGGTCAGATGATAATAACGTGCAGCGCTTCGCTGACTCTAATGAAGCTGAATTTACTGACTCGTGGAAGTGCAACAAGCTGTCAGGATAAAAAACACGCAAAGTCAAAGGCTTGTGTTGAGCTGTTCTAAAAAGGCGGCTGTGGATCAGATGATGTGTGCAGGTGAAGGCTGCAGCTCCTTCAGCTAATCCAATTCCCGTGCCCTGGTGTTTTGCATGCTTGCTAATTACATCTCTACTTGGCATGACGTGCTTTCACATCTCGAATGGGAGCTGAGGATTCGGATAAACACACGTTTTCTTCCTGCTCCGCGTGGAACAGGAGGCTGCGCCGGGTGAAATGACCTGATTGTGGCAGATGAGAACTTAACAGACAAGTGATGGAGGAAGCAACAGGAATTCAGCCTCCGGGGATCAAACCAGTGCCTGTTTAAACTTACTGGGACGTCCATCTGATGACGGCGGACCAGAGACACGCCGTCTAAATGGCAGATTGGGTTCCGGATTAGAAAAGAACACAGCAAAAGCACGGAGCTGGAGCGATTAGGATGAAAAGAAAGGCTGCGCGGGTGCGAGGCGTGAGGAGGTGCTGAGGGAGACACCATTTATATTCAACAGCCGATTAAATCCACAAATAACAAGCTACAAATTCCTCCCAACCTGGCTCTCCGCCTGCCCCTGTCCTCCTGCCTCCCCGTCTCTCCCACCTGTCTGTCTCTTATTGCACCTGTCTTTCATCACTCCCACCGCTCTGTGGCCGAATCAAAGCCCGGATCGGCGTTGAGCCGAGCCTGACGGCGTCTCTGCGTGTGCGCTCGCTGGATGTGAGCGCGCGGCAGCGCCGCGTTTCCTCGTCGGGGGAGAGCGTGTGATTAAGCGTGCGCCGCTCGACGATCATCAGTGAAAAACTGTGAAAACACACATTGGAGCGCGTGCGTGCGTGCGTGCGTGCGTGCGTGCGTGCGTGCGTGCGTGCGTGCGTGCGTGCGTGCGTGCGTGCGTGCGTGCGTGCGTGCGTGTTTCTTTGAGGATCCTGCTAAATAATGCAGCGTTCCGCCGAATGCCTCTCCTCCCCAACAACATCCTGATTAGCGATTCGGGGTTTGAAAATGTTAATGCTTTAAACGCAGTCGCTCCTCATTCACGTCAAACTGGAGACAATGGAGAGGACTGTACGTACTGTAACGACCCGCTCTGACCCGCGGGTGCCCACGCGTCTGTGTGGGTTCACACGCGGAGCAGTGATGACAGCAGAACGTCCAGGTGAGCGCAGACGCAGGCAACGAGCAGCCAGGACGCCTGCGGCGAAGAGAAGGAGGCCACGTCCACGAAGGTCCACGTCCTGTCACACACGGCAGCCTGTGAACGTCTGCTGCACTGACACAGACACAGACACAGACACAGTAACAGACACACACACACACACACACACACACACACACACACACACACTGACACTGGGCCTGCGACCGTCCTACGTGCACACGCGTCCAGCCTTTGGTCCCAGCAGCGGCGCTCCACAGACACACACAGACACACACACAGACACACAATGGAGGACGCGGAGCATCAGGATGCCAGAACCAGCGCGCGCTGAAATAAATAAGCACACGCAGCCACGGAGGAAGACTTTATCTTGTCAAATGACTGAATTCAAATGAACTCGCGGTGCAACAGAAAATGTGTTCAGTTTAAAGCGCCTCGGGCAGAAAGGGAGAAATAAACATGCGGCGCACGCTCACGGTTGCTATTCCCTCCTGTCTTCTGCTTTGAAAAGCAGCGGTTTGAAATGCATCCACAGTTGTGTGCTATTTTAGATTTATAAACACACAAACATATATATATACATATATATATATATATATATATCTGGTCTATGCTAACACCTACTGGTCCTGCTGTTTGTGACGCCTACCTGCGCCTCTGCTTCCTGCTCTTTTCCATTCTTTTTTCATTCTCCCTTTAAAAATTTGTCCACAGGAGCAGGAACGTGCACGTTGGCCTTTCTAAGAACCGCATTGTGCTGCCGGCGCGACTCCAGCGTCTGCTGAACGTGTTCAAAGGCAGAAAATGTAAATGGTTTGATTTTCAAGGTTATGACAGTGTGTGATTCCCTTTGACGCGGCCTCACGCGGCTGTGATACGGACGGCATCAAGGTTAAACTGTTTTGATGTTTCCGTAGGTGATCTCCCTCGCTCGCCCCTCCCTCTCTCCTGATGCAACCTCTCCTCACTCCTTGCCAAACGCTGCTAACTAGCGCCCAGACTCTCCTGCTCCCGCGTGCCGTTTCCTGCTCTTCCTCCTCGCTGGCGTCGCTTGTCTTTTGTGCTGTTTGTTTGGGATTTCGATGCCCTCCCTCCAAGCGTGCGCGAGACAAACACATCTGACTGAGTTGTTTATCGCGAGCTCTCGAATGTCAACTTGGCAAAACCTGCAGCTACGCCTGTTGTGTGGAGGGGAACGCGAGTAATTACACTGACTGACAGACGCAGACGCACACAGAACGCTCGCAAGAGATGCAACAGGGCAATCAGACACACACACGCACACACACACACGCTGTTGTTTCAGAGTAAACAGACTGAGGCCATGCTTTCATGTCCTCTCTCTCCTCCGTCTGAGGAATCCATCAGTTGTCTTCCTCCTCTCGTCTTTTTCCACCTTTCTTCTCGGCCTCATTCCTTCTTTCTTGCGCTCTCATTTTTCCACCTTTCTCGCTACCTCTCCTCTCACCTATTTCCGCCTTCTCGCCCTCTCCTTTTCCCCTTTTCCCTCCTTTTCTCACTCTGCTTCAGTGATTGGAGGCCTCAAATTGCCACCTAGTTTCATCATAGAGCCCCACTCTGCTCCACTGCCCTGTTGCCTCCTGACAAACACACAGAAACGCGTCACCGGCAGCCGCAGTTCAGAGGAACCATTAGCAGCGACGAAGACAAACACCAGACGCGGCGAGTGGAAGCTCCCTGTTTGCAAAGAGCAGAAAAATATTTATTGAGGCGTCTGCTCGCAAATCAACAAATGCACACAGAGCAGAAGAAAGAGATAAGAGTGTGAAACATGCAAATAAGCAGTGTTTCAAGCTCGCTGCAGCTGCAGCGAATCACACAAACACGCACCAACAAATGGAACTCTGACACCTATGCATTCAAAACGCACTGCTTCTACAAAATAGGATGAAATCAGGTTTGTTCCCAACACAACAACATTGTTACCATTTTTATATATTTTATTATTAAAGCCTGTGTAATTAGTACTATCTTTTTGGTAAAAAGTGTGTGTGTGTGTGTGTGTGTGTGTGTGTGTGTGTGTGTGTGTGTGTGTGTGTGTGTGTGTGTGTGTGCGTGCGTGCGTGCGTGCGTGCGTGTGTGTGAGCATGGTTACGTTTCATGCTCCTAACCGTTGCTTTTCTTAGACTCAGACATGTGATGTTTGTCTTGTTTCCCATAGAAAAACATTTAAAACTCGATGAACAACGTCAGCTTTCGGTGCACGTTCGTCCGTAGAGCTGAAGTTGACTGATGTCCAGCTGTGAGCTGGTCAGAAGTTTCCATCAGCGCAACAGGAAGTCAGAGGTCGCATAGCTTTCACAGAGCTTTGTCCATGTATTTGTGTTAGTGGCGGCTACTGTTTGAATGGGAGGAAGTCGTGACCCTCCACAGCAGGCGCATCCTCAGCTCACAGCTGCTGAAGAGCACGAGTCGCGGGCGCAGCTTCGTCCATCTCACGTCACTCTGCTGAGTCGACACCAGTGATTCATGAAACCAGGAGCGCCATTCATTTCACCGAACCGTAGGTGAGAAACGCAGCAGCCTTTGATCAGAGCCGAGCTGCTGCCTGGAGCCAGCGCGTCAGCGAGACGTCACAGGCTGGAGCCGAGACGAGAGGAAAGAACTGGAGGAGGAATAAGAAGAGAAACAACGGCTCAGAGCGGCTCCTCAGACGCCGCCGAGTTCATCATAATGTTGATTAATTATAAAATGTGGATATTATGGCTGAAACTTTGTTTGATATTGTATTAGTGTAAAATTAGAAGTGAATTACCCAGATATGATCCGGCCCTAGAATCATCTGGTGATTAAATAAAATTACTGTGAAAGTGACTTTTTTTTAAATGCCCCTAAAACACAAGTCGGGGTGAAACTGCTGTGTGCATAAAAGCTTATCTCGTATCCTTTCTCTCTCTCTCTCTCTCTCTCTGTCGCTCGTCCTTCGGTGACTTTGTGCTATTAATTCTCCCTCTTGTCTGACCCTCCCTCTCTGCCTCCACATGGCTCTTTCCCCTCGTTTGCAGTTTCTCTACACTGAACTTCGTGAACAAAGTCAGAAACTCGCTTCAGTGGATCAGCTGAGTTGAAAGAAATGAAACTGGAAACAAGCGAGAGCCAGACTTTATCTAATAAATGGATGTTCTAGCATCTGTCCATGGTTCTGGTGAGACATCCTGCAGACTAATAACTTAGGACTAACAACATGAGCGTTGCCCCAGTTGCTGTAGAGGCTCCTCGCCAACATTAATATTATTAGTTACACCTGTTTTACACCTTTTCCTGTTGTAAGAACACTATTGTTTTCCCTCACTCACATTTTCCTATGGGTTCCTCTGGCACAAGCTGCAGCAGCGCTCACTTTCTGGGCTCCAGGGCCACAAACATCAGCGGATGGCGTTTCCTGCTGTAGCTCACAAACATGGAAGAATTACAGCCGTTCACCAAAACTACTAAATTACAGGCTGACGCATTCCACACAGTCTGTGTGAACGACTCCTCCGCTCCCGATCCTCTGATACCCGGCGCTGAGACCCCATTATGTTCAGCTCCCATCCGAATCAGCCTGAGAGGAGTGAGGCGGCTTTAAAGCCTAACTTCAACATGCTACAAATCCTCTTTCTCTCCCTCCCTCCCCATTTACACAAATCCTCACCTCTATCTCTATTCTCTCTCTCCCCTCTGCTAATGCTTGTTACTGTATGGAGGCTTTGCATGAAGACCCGCTGGTGGAAGCGAAGCTGGAAACGTTTGTACTGGCAGCTTCTCAATAGGTGTCGGTTCAGTTGACCTTTTGATTTCAGTTTGATTTCAGTTTTAGTCGACAAGAGGCGGGTTTTCAGCAAACAAAAGGAAAAATCACGTGTTTGTCTTAGAATGGAGAGTGTTTAATATGAAAACGAAACTTCTGAGAGGTTCCAGATGTGCGTAGTTCAAAAGAAGTCCGCACTGTTCCAGTAAGAATGCACGATCCTTCCCACCTCCTCACAACATCTGTGTTTCATAAATAGCAGCACAACAACCCCAGAGCCTCGTCACAAACAGCACCAGTGCGTCCTCACGACCAGAGCCGGACCGGCGCTGTCAGAGCGCGGTGCGTCCAGACGGAGGCGTGGGAGGTCAGAGGTCGCAGTCACGCGAGCGCGTCGGCCTTTCTGGACGTCAAAGGGTCAAACACGTGGTGGACGGCTCAACAAAGACACTGCGGCCTCAGTGCTTTGGATGGAATCTGTCCAGTCCCGTCTCCAGCTCTCAGTAAAGCAACATGCTACCTGCTCCATGGACGTTAGCATTCAGCCAAAGTACGGCCGACTTGCTGCAGATTTAGTTGGAGCAGAGCAGACGTCTTCATGGCCCCAGTAACAGCCAGCTCCTCCACCTCCCACTCACATCTGTTTACCATAAATGCAGCACAAGCAGGGGTGACAAATGGTCACCCCAGCGCCTGAACGCTGCTGGTATGACTAATCACAGCAGACCCTGCAGGAGATTAATGCTCCCATCAGCCCCAACAAGTCACCCCAAACCAGCAGGGTGAACGTGGCCAACACCCAACGCTCAACATCTGCACAGAGCCGCTCACGTCATGAGCGTCTCGCATCCGTCAGCTGTTGTCATGTTCCTCCTCCAGAGCTGGTTTTGCAGCACGAGGTGCGCCTTCATCGCTGTGAAAGGGTCAGAAGGCGCCGGCAGGTAGAAGACAGTGAGTCCAGGGAGCAGAGGAGCCGTGGGGGGTCCTGTGATTGGCTTCACCCCAGGCAACAACAGCATCTGGAGTGTGTGTGTGTGTGTGTGTGTGTGTGTGTGTGTGTGTGTGTGTGTGTGTGTGTGTGTGTGTGTGTGTGTTTTAATCTAAGGAGAGTGTGTGTTTGAAGCGGAGCAGGATCATCTGCCTTCATTTCCGCTGGGGGGGGGGGGGGGTCTAAGCTTGTTTTTAGGAACAGGAAGATTCTCTGGAAGAGGACGGAGATCCCTCTGTGTCTCTCTCTGTGCGACTTCCCCTCACACGTCACCCGTTCTCTCCTGTAGTAACGCAGGATAAGCAGCGTTTCCCAGAAAGCAACGTAAAATTGATTGTGATAGGTTTAAACCAGTGCTAATATTTTTACCAAAAAAAATCAGCTTTCCTCTTCCAAAGGAATGGGATTATCACAAAGTGCTGCCCGAGCCGTAAAACCTGCTCTCTGTTTTTCATCATCCGTACAGGAGGGATTCATAAAATACGACGAGCGGAGAAAAACATTTCAGCTTTGCTTTTGTTTAAGCCTCTGGTGTGTGTAGATCACAGCACATACTGTACATCCTGAGCTCTGTTTCTATGGAGGCTGCGTGTCAGACCCTCTGTGACCCCACAGACCAAAGCTCACGCATTAAGAGGAGCTGCAGAGCCCATAAACCTGCAACCCGTCAACAGCATTCACTGCATTCTTGGTCGTTCATAATTGCAGGTGATCACACAAACCAGGTAACGGCAGGAGATGGAAATAAACACCATTAAACCTGAGCGACCTCAGCACAGTTACACAAAGGGAAGGAGCGGCGCCAAGCACTTAGCAAACAAACGCGTGAGCGGCCGCCTACAGCAGAGGCGACAACTAGGGTCCAGAGGTTCTGGGCTGGAGGCTGAGCACATGCAGGAGGAAGGAAAGGGGGAGAGAAAGCAGAGGGGAGTGAGGTTCCTGGACCCGAACGCACGCCCTGAGGGATCTACTGGAGCCACGACTGCGGCCGCTCCAGCAGATCGGGCCGTGGCCGCTCCAGTAGATTGAGCCGTGGCCCGATCTGCTGGAGCCAAAAGGACCCAATCTGCTGGAGCGGCCACGGCCCGATCTGCTGGAGCGGCCACGGCCTGATCTGCTGGAGCCAAAAGGACCCGATCTGCTGGAGCGGCCACGACCCGATCTGCTGGAGCGGCCACGGCCCGATCTGCTGGAGCGGCCACGGCCCAATCTGCTGAGCCACAAGTGTCCAATCTGCCTGAGCTGCCAGGGCCCCTGTGTGTTTTGATGTGCGATTAACAAATTAATCCACAGTCCTACTCATTATGGATTAATGAGCTATAAATAGCGCTCATTAATCCTCCATACAAATAATGACATTAGCATCATTAAGAGGATGGAGGTAATCAGCATCAGTGGGTTTTACTACAGCGCTGCCCCCTCTGTGTGTGAGGCTTTGAACCAGGGTGTTGTCAGTTGTTTGGGACCAGGCCCGTTCCTTTTTCGCAGTAACCTGAGCGTCACCTGCCTGCGCAGCTGGACCTCATCTACCAGTCAGAGCAACGTTCACACTCACAGTCGGACTGTTCTGGTTCTGGTTACCTGCCTTGCTTGTTTGGGGATTTCTGGGGGTAAACGTCAGAGCTTATGACAGGTCCATTTGGACAGACTGACTGCACCAAGCTGGACCTGACTGGACCTGACTGGACCTCACTGGACCTGACTGGAACTGACCGGACCTCACTGAACCACACTGGACCTGACTTCTCCAGTATGGCCCACCTTCACTGTGTTTCTGTGTGAAAAGCTCCTCACACCAAAAAGCAGGCGACAGCGTACGAACGCGACTCGTCCACATACGCTTTGACTTCCAGCAAACATGTGTTTGTCACACACACAGTTGTGTGCTGCAGCTCCAGCTGTGGTGAATGCAGCCGGGCCGGAGCAACAAAGACCAACACTCACAGCACAAACGCACAAAAGGAGCCGCATTAATTTCCTCTGGAACACGAGAAAAACCCAGAGTGGGAAATGAACATTTATGTGCAGGCACGTTTCTTAAAAGCAGAGAGACTGAATGAATGAGGAGCAGAGAGCTGAGCAGACAAAGCAAAAGGAAATCAGATATTTGAACACACAACAAATACATTCAGCTGAGAAAATCAGAACAAACTCACCTTTGGAAGAAACCGCAGCAGCCTTATCAGACAAAGAGCGCGTTCTGGAGTCTGCAGACAGATCCCGAGGTGCCCAAAGACCAGCGCGCGTGTGTGTGTGTGTGTGTGGGTGTGTGTGTGTGGTGTTAATAGGTGTAATTATGAACCACCTCTAATCAGTAAAAATAGCAGCAGAGCTCCGTGTTTAGTCTGCACACACATGTTTCACATGATCATTAAATTTCAAGGCACGTGTGTGTGTATGTGCGATTACATGGTGCTTGGATCTGAGGCCACTAAGGCTCGGTCCCACACACACACACACACACACACACACACACACACACACACACACACACACACACACACACACACACACACACACACACACACACACACAGGGTGAGGTCATGGCAGAAAGAGTGACAGCTTCAGGAAATGAAACACACCTCAGATTACAGCTAAACAACATTAACTAATCAACAAGTCCTCCAACCCAAACAACCCTGGGAGAAGCAGCTCATGTGTCGCAGCCCTGGGCTTTGTCGAGCCGCCCACCACCCTGAACCCACTGCACGGCTCTGATTGCAGGAGCGGGTGGAGGTCAGACTGTGACGAGTGGAGCCACAGGGTCGAGCTCCTCTGACCACGCGTCCTGTCACACACGCCTCTGACTGAAACCTGGGTCTGTGTGTGAGGCCGTCAGTGGAACCGCGCTCTGTGGGAACGCGCCGCAGTTTTTGTTCCTATTATTGGCACCCATCGCATTTTCCTCCTCTCCTTCACATTCTTCCTGTTAGACTTCGCACACACGCGTCAACACTCGACACTGAGGCAGATATCAAGGCGTTTTTCTTCTTCCCCAAAAAAGAGCCATCTGCTGCTGTTTAATATTAAAATCGAGTCTCAAGCACAGCGGCTCACGCATGTAGTTAGTCTTTACCGGCTGTTTTTCACCCAACATAACAACAGCGGTTCCCACCAGAACGGATGCTTTAAAAGCACAGCGCTGTCTGCGGCGCCTCATTGTCAGCTCCAGCATGAAAGGCGTCTGCTCCAAAGCAGCGACGGCAGCGTTCAGGAGGACGGTGGTGGAGCTGGTCTGAATGAGCAGCTGTTGAAGGAAATGTGAGTCCAGCGGCGCTCTGAGGACTCGTCCGGTCAACGCGTTAGTGTCTTATCACCTGCCCTGGTTTCTTAGTTGTAGTGGTTGGGTCCTTCGTCGGCTCCTTTGTCTTTGCTTCCACACAGATTCCCACTTCTTGTGTTTCCCGTGTATTTGGTTTCCTGCTCCAGCAGGGATCCAGCGTTTCAGTCTGTCGGTCGATGAGCTGCTCCATCCACTCGTACTTCTGCCAGAATTGCGTCTCATTTTCCCCGCTCGCTCCGGAGCTCGGCCTCTGATTGAGCTGTAAACGCTGCAGAGACAGACGTAAATGGGCCATAGTCAATGCTCTGAATGACACCACCATTCTTCTTGGAAACAGGGAACATAATTGCTTTCTTGACCACAAAACTCATCATAAATCATCAGTGTAGTTACTGGCTGAATTACAAAACAGGAATTAGAGTTTAAAAACTCAAACAAACTGGCAGAGAATCATCAGATAACCGACTTCCAAAGTGGATTTTGTAAGTATTTTGGAAAGAAGCCTTTTAGCGCTAATGGAAGAAGTCCAAAACCAACTCTGGGCTCCATTCCAATACTTTTGGCTTTGTTAGCGTGTCTCACTTATTTGTACACACGCATTTTTTAAATAATAAATGAGAGACGCCACATGCAGCCTGGACCAGTTTGACTCTTTATGTTTAAAGAAGTCTAAACGCTCACATTTCTTCCTGTGTGTGACTCGACGAGGTGGAACCCCGGCTTAACACATTCATGAGCTCTGAGAGGAATTACTTTACCTTTACATGATTTGTTTAAGCAGTAAACATATAAAGCTCACACTAAGAGTCTGAGACCTTCCATTGTTTAAGCCTATTAAAGTGAACAGCAACATTTCCTGAGACACATCAGACTGATTTTCAACATAAAGTCACAAGTTCATCAGCATAAAAGTAAAAAGCGAAGGATGAGGCTGAGCATCATCTTTATTTAGGTGGGACACGAAAATGAAGCTGAGAGAGTGAGTTAAATCGTGAAGTGCAGAGGATGGACTGTGAGGAGAGGAGGGGATTATCGACACGCTGCTAATCTCGTTATTCCACTTAAATCTACATCGCCTCAAAAAGAAAAACACAAGTGCGTGCGCTCGTCTTCCCACACGACAGAGACACCGCTTAAAGTTTGAAAGCATCGGATCTGTTCTTAGTGGAGGTTTCACTGCAGTCAGTTAATTCAAGCTAATTCAAGCATCAGAATGTTTTCACACATCTTTGACCTGTTAACTGCTCAGACCTCACGTCTTCTGTGTAAACACCAGCTCCTCACTCAGAGGTTGGAGTGCGGCTTTCAGCAGAGCCTCCATGTTATGGCACTTAGACCAGATGGACTGTCAGATATGGAGCCATTTTATTGCTCTGTACATGCAAAGCTCCGAAACCTCTGGATCACATATTCCCCTTAATGCACAGCGAACCACCGATAGCATCGCTGCTTTCCTAATTAAATCACCAGGCTGTTTTCTCAGGCCGCAACCAGCGCCACAACACGCGTTCGCAGGGTTTAAGGGACGTGTGCAGACACTGGAAGCAGCGGCCTCGGTTCCTAACGCGAGCAGCTCCCAGCGTCCACACATTTAGTCACGTTAAAGCACATCTGTCCAGTTCACACACACCCACAGAGGGACGTCAGGCTGATCCTGGTTACACCAACGGGTCGAAGCAGCTGAGGCGCGGGTCCGTTCAGATGAAGACGTGCAGAACACATGCACCTAAACCTCCGCACCCACACTCACCAGAGAGAGGACCCAGCGTTTCCTCTCTGGAAGTCCAGATTATATCGTGAGTCACTGATAATCAAGCTGTGTAATTATCAGCCTCTGGTCATATTGTCTAATCTGTCAACACACATACAAACACACACTAACACTGGTGAACACACACGTTAACACCCACTCACTCAATACGAACCACATAACACCATTAGACCTGCACTTTATGATGCTTTCAGCCAGTTCGTCCTCACAGAATCAGGATGTTGGTCACTTTCTGAGCTGCTTTCGACTTCCACAGTATTTATTCTTTTAACATCAGGACTTATTTTAGAGTCATTTTTTCTAATGTTTTGCATGTTTGTGGCAGAAATGAATTTGCAGTTGGTTTCCTCCTCTTGGCTCTGCTCAGCATCATTGTTAAAAGTCCTCCTGATGGTGGACACATGATCTTTGATATCAGACACTGCACGAGAGACCTCCCAGACTCTGCACATGCTGCTCAGGGTGTGATCTCGCTCCGTGGACTGATCCTGGGGAGGAGAACAATGGTGTTGAATGTTTTCCATTTGTTGTCAATGTGTTCAACAGTGGAGTGGAGTCCAGGCTCTGAATTCCTTTGTAACCTCTAACAGCTTGGTGCCCGTCTACAGCTCTTTTCCAAGGCTGTCAGTTCCCCACCGAGCAAAAAATGACACATCCAGATTTACGCCTGGTCGTCATTACTTGTTGAAACACCTGCCGCCGTGTCAGTTTCATAGGAAATATCATAGGATAATGATTTTGTTGCATCATGAACAGGAATCCTGATAAGTAGGACAGCATCTGAGATGGTCAGAGGTGGTTGCAAACAAAAGCCTTCCTGCCTTTCCTGCATTTAGGACATCTCAACTGTAACCTGCTAGTGTTGAAAGAAAAAGCTAATATATTAAGCGTTATGTTTTATTTCCATGTAAATGCATTATTGTATTTGTTTCGGTTTTGTAACTATTTACCAACAGCGCCATCACCAGCTGACGTCGTGATCCTTTACTGGCCTCATACTGCCCCCTCCTGGAGCAGGGCTTCCATTACAACACGTGGACCTGACGCTGGTTAATCTGCGCTTCAGTCATTCCAGTTTGCATCCAGTATGCAAATACGAGCTGCTGACTCTCGATTGTTCCAATGAATGTGTTTAGGTGTATGGTGGAACATGAGCAGGTCAGAGAATTTCTGCTCATCGGATCCGACTGGTCCTCAAACAGGTCTTGAAGTTTTGCATTGTAAAATCTTCTTAAATTTGGCTTTTATCTTCCTATTTGCATTAACAGGGGTTTTCTATACCACTTGTTTCAGTTATCATGTGTCTGTTTCTAGCATTGACCCTGGCTCTGTTGACGTCAGCACATGGTCACATGGTCCTTGTTGACCTCAGGTCAACTAGACATCCACTCCACATCTTCACTAAGGAGATGTACTTTCTGTTTATTTATCTTGTCTGCCTGTCTGTCTCATGACCCCTGCGAGTCTGCAGGTCATCACTCATGATGTCACAGCTCACAAGTTCAAAGGTCAAACCGTGACCTCACAGGAAACCAGAGAGACAGACGTGGAAACTTCTGAACCCGAGGGCGTTAGGAGGCGATCAGATGTGACCACTGCGCTCGTCTGAGGCCAGGAGGCAGAAATGGAGTGAGACATCTAATGAAGATCCTCAAATAGAGTTCCATCAGGAAGTGAAGATAGTCTCTTTTTTCCCCACATTTTACCTGTTGTTTTAAATTGTTACTGACACTTTATTAGGTTCACCTGTACATTTACAGTCAATCCAGTTCTAGTGATCCAGTGAGTGTAGAATCTGGTCAATATATTTACTGCTGTGGCCTTGAAAAGAACCACATTTTTAATATTAACACATTTAACCACATCAGAAATGTAGACAAAACAAACTTTTTAATAAAACAAAACTGTGTTGAATTGAACTGTAGGCACAGTTCACACAGTCACATCCAGGAACAAATAACATGGTATTTTTGGTGCATATTTTTGTATTTTTATATATCTTTTGAATGTTACATTTTGCTGTGAAATCCACACCCTAAACTACAGAATCTGTGGTTATTTGTAAATACAATAACAGAAATGAAAAATTTACGAAAAGAAAAAAAGAAAAAATTACGGTTTAGGAGAAATGTTGAACTTAAGCCTCCTGGTGTCCTTCAGTCAGACAGTAGCTTGGGTATTTAGAGAATAAATTTACATTATCATCCTTAGTACTGAATGCCTTTAATAGTGGAAAATGGGTTTTATAGTAAATGGTTTAAGTTTGTGGAATATAGATAATGTTAAACAAAAAAATAATCATTTATTGGATTTTGAGCTACTTTGACACTACCCAGATCGGTATAAACAAAAAAACCCTTTCCGGAATACCTGATGTTCAGTTTAACATTTGCCTTTTGTAAAGCAGCAGATATGAGCACGCAACAATGTACAAGCAGAAAGAGAGGGGAGAAAGGCAGAACCAGGCTTCCTGCAGTGATACAGAGAGGGAATGAGAGACGGAAAGACAGAATGTACAAGACGATGGCACAGTCAGTCCTTCAGGAGCTCTTATCTTCAAAGTAGGTCTGTTCGATGCGTCTGCAGAAAGACAGCAGGTTGCTGTAGCTCTTGATCCTCTCTGCCAGCTCACTGTTTGTCAGTCTGGTTGTCAGTATAGTGAAGAGGTGACCGAACACCAAAGCATCCAACTCCGTAGGCCTACACAAAGGCACACAAACACAAACAGCATTGTTACTGGTGGAAAATTCAACATTGTGCTGATTGCCTCCACTAATCATTTTTCTCTGGTTTAAATAGCAATGTGATCCTAACTAAAGACCAGCACAGACAGAATACATACTGCTTATTGAAGAAATACGGTTGTGTTCCTAGTCTCTGGGAGAGCGCCTGGCAGCACTGACTCACGTCTTCATAAACCTGGAACACAAAGACAAAAATCTGAAATCATATTTTTGAGAGGTGACAACATTTAGAATCATGTTGATACTGTAGAACTTGTTGCATGAGACAATCTGGTTGGTGGTTTTCAACCTGCTCCAAGGTTTTTCCTCCCCAGCCGATAGCGTTAATCTTCCTGCGAACTTCCCACTGCTTCTGATAGGATAGGATTCTGCTGAGAGGCCACGAGTAAGGACTGCTGTATCTGGGACGTGAGATCTAAAGGAACACATTCAAATGATTAGAAAGCAAAGATCAATCACTGAGGAGTTTTTAAACTGAAGACATGTATTCACACCTCTGCAGCTGTAGCTTCATCGCACCACTGGATATACAACTGTAGAGAGAAGAGGAAACATGAATGGTGATGTATTACTTACACTAGTTCTCATATTATTTAATGTAGGTGTTATTTGCTTGTGTACGAACCTCAGCAGTAAGCAGCATGTTGTTGACCAGCTCCATGTAAGCTTTCATTTCAGCTCTTTGAACATCATCTAAGCCATCACTCAGTGAGTGGCCCTTTAGCCCAAAAACACAATCATCTTAAATAAATAAAATGTCTAGCAAACAAAAACACACTCACAAGACATTAGACAATTTTTAAATGGGCAGTAACGTGTGTTAAGTCACCTTTGCTTTGGTGAACTGCACAATCGGCCCAAGTTCTGACACTACCTGGTTCCCAACATGAATAAAGGGAATCTTCCCTACAATGAGACAAGCAAGAAAAGATTATTTCAATCACTTCCAACAAAATAATATGAAAAATGTGACATGCCTCTCATACAGTTATCGTATTTATAGTGCGACGCTCACCAGAAGGTGACATGTATTCAGCATTAGCTCTGCAAACAACCTGCACCGGTAAACCGCACATCCTGAGGTACGCCTGCACATGGGACAAGAACTTTACGTTAACCGCTTCAGTTATCACAGGCTTCTGATCAGCTCTGAATTGTTTCTGCAGCACAACAACAAATCCAAAACAACCAGATGGCGTGACCTCCAACCATCAGAGTCATTCTGAAAGCACACATGACTTCACCTGAACAGCGAGAGACGATGCACAGTCTGACAGCAAAATCTGATCTTCTGTAAAGACAGACCAAACTGATGTGAGCAACTACACTGAAAACCAGGTGATTAATCAGACTGTCCAGCTCGGACTTACCCTTCAGTGGTTGGTACAAAGTTGCATTTTCAGGCCATGGCTCTGCAGCTGAGAAGTGCAATGAATCAAAATTGAATTGAATTTAAATATAATTAATTCCGCTAATCTAATTTAATGACACACAAAAGTGTAAAAAAATAATGTAAAATAATAATCTCGTAGGTGCAGTACAATCTGTGGCCACTAGTGGCAGCACGGAGCACATTGCACCGGTCTGCGCTCAAGACAAGAAAGACGCCGAGCAAGACGTGATTCGCCATCTTTGATCTCTCCTTAAATTATTTTAGTAGCTGTTCGTTAAATAAGTCGCGTTTTTTAACTCCACACACGACTTTCATTGACTGGAACGATCCGGAACCGTGCGAGATTTTATTGGCTCTCATTTCGTATATTTGGATTTTTTCTATTTTTCTGATAACCAACTTTATTAGTGTTGTATTGGTAAAATGTTCTCTAAAGTCTATGTGCCTGTCCAGGACATGTCGCTGGTGACAGTGAAGCCTCCCTGACACAAGAAGACGTAGACGAAAAGGCCACGGTTACAGGTAAGGTCAAATACACTGCGTTAAATAACCGTTGGTAATAATATAAAATTGCCGGATGTTAAGATACTGCTACGTTGCAGGCGTTAGCTAACAAGCTAATGATAGCAAAAATAAACAGAAACACAAGTTAACATATTACCTGCCATCTGCGACACGAAAGCTTCTGCCGCAAGAGACATGTTGATGTGATGATAACCGTGTAATTAAGTAGCAATTTATAAGCGTACTGTGGTCAAATCTACTGCAAAGAGGCGTAAGGGCAAGGACTTGTTCTACTGTCACCAACTGGTCCGCCTGTAATTACTGTCCGAGGGCGTAAATGTCCTGTTAATGTCAGTTCCGCTCTGTCTAAATAAATTCCGTCTTAATACGCCACCGTATTATACCAATACAAACATATGCACGCACACTAAACACTAAAGTATTAAAGTAAAAATACCATGATACAAAACACTCATTTATATACAAACATACAGTTCACATAGGCACACAAAAACAACATAATGTCTGATGAATGGTGACACGTTATTTTTCTTCCAAATCAAAGATTTTTTATTTTTCATTAATTCAGTATTTATGACCACATTTGATTCCAGATAAGTTATAAATAACTTATAACTTGTAAAAAAAATTACTTAAAACATGTCATTGGCATTTGTTTATTTGAACAGTTATACTTAACAATATTTGTGTGTCCTAAAAATATCCTCCTTCCCTAAATGAGTGTGTGATGTTTAATTCATCACTTTCTCATACAAATTCGGTGTTCATCTTGTCGTTTTCATCACGTTTGTTTGTGTTACCACAGTCCAGCCATCATCCAGTCTTATTTCACTCAGGTTGCAGTGTCTACTTTGACCACAAGGTGGCGACCCTGCTTCACCACAACCGAAGCTGCAGATTTCAAGCAGGTTGGTGTAATTTTGCAAACATGAAGTAAACCAAGCACAAACACATATATATCGGGCACTATAAGAAAGATTGTGATTTATTTAGTTCAGAAGGAGACTACTTTCTAGTTTAGTCTAAACTACATTCATTAGAAAAAGTCTCTCATTCATTAGAAAAAGTATATCACAATCTTAAAATCAAATGTGTTGTAAAAGGTAAAGTTTATTTATAAAAGGGTTTATTTTTTTGACTATTCTAAAATGCATAAATCCGTTTTCATTGTGGGTTAGTGAATAAATTCTCAGTGTCTGTGTGAGAACACGCACACACTGCAAGCGTGTCATTCAAGTGCTCGGCTCATGTGCATGTGATTGATATTTCAGGTTGATCCATGAGCCTCGCTTTCCTGCATTTACTGCGTCTCGACCGGAAGCCACCAATTAATGTCCCTCTAAGCTCGTTTCCCCTGTGTTTCAATGGCCTTGCAAAGTCAGACAGATCATTTCTGTATTTCTGTGCGCCGCGGAAACTGTGCGTAAAAGCGCAGAGCGGCTACAAGATCGCAGATTTTCCAAAAAGCTAATGCTTTTTATCTTAAAATAAGTTCACTTGTGTGTAATATAGACTGTATTTACAGTCCAGAATAGTATCAGGTGATACTAAAAACTAGTAACATTTTAGCAACTTAGAAATTTTTTACATTTTTAAATATCAGCTTTTCGGTGAAGGTTACAAACATCTGCGTCCAACACGGGGACTTTTACGCCACTACAGTCAAGGAAACACTAAGGATTACCGATGATCTGCAGAATAATTCAGAGCACATTTTAAATCCTCCCACGGGAGAAACTCGCCACATGTAAGAAGCTTTTGAGCTAAAACAGAATCTGTCATTCATCTGTGTGTGTGTGTGTGTGTGTGTGTGTGTGTGTGTGTGTGTGTGTGTGTGTGTGTGTGTGTGTGTGTGTGTGTGTGTGTGTGTGTGTGTGTGTTTAAGGAAAACAAAGGCTGACGTTTTAAACTTTTTTTTATTGGTGTTATCTAAGTATTTTATCAAAACACATCAACATATAAAAATCTGACAGTCAAGTCTTTCAGTTTATTACAAAAGAACAGAGATGATTCCTGCTACAAAGGATAAAATATGTTTCTAAATGATACAAATACAAATAAGTACTGGCGAGGCTGTAATACAAATCAATAGCATATTAAACTGGAAGCAAAGAGAAAACACATTAAAATGCACCATCACGCTGTTTAGGAGAGGACCATTTCAACTCTCTAAAAACACTTTTTTCTTGAAAACCCTGTAACCTCGAGGAAATGTGTGGAATTAATTTCCTCGTGCGTGAAAATGTGTCACTTTCACTGAAGTAGTGAAAGTTTAATTCATTTTTAGAGATCACATATCTGCACAATATGGCTACTCATCCTACTAAGTCATCATTGGTTTTTGGATGCGTCACTGTGTACAAATAAAAAGCTGAAACGTCATTAGTCCGACCGTCCTGCAGGACGACAGCTGAGCAGCTTTGTCTTTCTCCCTTTAAGCGCCAGTTTATGGAAATGACATTTTGGTAATGTGCATATTCATAAATTACTGAATTTCACCCTATAGGTAGCTACTATCAAACCCTGTTTTATGTTTACCCTGTAGAAATAAAACCCTGTTTCCTCCAAAACACACAGTCTCTCCTCGTTCACCCCAACAACCAGCGCGCCTTTGCGCATTTAATATCGGATGTGATTAATTTCCTAAGAGATGAAAAAAGATCCACAGTGCTGAAATGTACGTGTATAACAACATAAAATAGAAAATCTGCGTCCAAAGTAAAGCAATAACCTGCAAAATATTGTTAATTTTAATGCAAAAAAATGTCATAAGAGTGTTGCTGTAAACATCATTCTGTTGAAAACATCAAATAAAGCTTGTTTGTTGGTTGGAGAAAATAATTATTTGAATGTCCCATGTTGGACTCATCTGAGATGCTGTGTAGAAATTGTTCTGTCCTTCCTATTATTTTTCAATAATAATCGGAAATAATTGGTCGTTGCAGCCCTAAACGTAAAAGATTTTCAGGAATGAACGGAACTGTTATAAACATAAATATTCAAAAGCAATTTAAATACACAGGGTTCTTAAAGCCTGTAAATAGAAGTTTGTAAAGCAGTTTAAAGAAGTTTCAGGGCCGCAGTCTCCCCGATGAACCGATCAGTTTTAGAGTAAAGGCGCACGTGGCGCCAGAAGGACAACCCGCCGCCGCCGCCACGTTTTCAGACCGTTATTACCGCCTTCACGGTGTTTTCGGTGCTGTTGCTGCTGCTGTTGTTGTTGTTGTCCGTCGCCTTCTTGTTTTTGCTCCGTCCCTTGGTGTTCGGCAGCTTGTTGTCCTTTTTCCAGCGCATGCGCCGGTTCTGGAACCACACCTTTACCTGGCGCTCGGACAGGCACAGCGTGTGCGCCACCTCCACGCGGCGGCGGCGCGTCAGGTACCGGCTGAAGTGGAACTCCTTCTCCAGCTCCAGAACCTGCTGGCGAGTGTAGGCTGTCCGCAACCGCTTCGGCTCCGGACCCACGTGGTTCGGGTTAACTACAGATAAGCAGAAAGAACAATTAAACACCTGCGCGATTAGGAACATCTGAATTGCATTTAATTAGTGTTCATTTGTCTGTTATATTGTCTGTAACGGTAAATATATTAATATTTCAATTATTGATACTCTAAATAACTATAGCTCATCAACAAGAGATTCACTAAGCATTTAAATAAAAATCATAATTTTACTATCATTGTCATGTGGTGTCTCAAAATACAATATTTAATTGTGGTTCACTGGTAACCGATCGGTTTTTATTTTAACATGCCAGCGTTGCACACCAGCTAAAATACTGCAACACAGCTAACACTAGCCTGCACACACACACACACACACACACACACACACACACACACACACACACACTGTGACAGGGCCATAAAACTTTATAGGGGCTGTAATTCTCTCTGACTCTCACTGAGCTCATAAATAACTCCACAACAAAAACGGTGTCAATGGATGAGAAAAACACTGGAAAAGAAGACAGACAGAAAGAAACAGAGAGAGAGACAGAAAAAAGAAAGACAGAAAGACAACGCGCCTGGGAGCCACAAATTCTACACACTGAAAGTGGACGAGCTGCAGTGATGGAGAGGTAAATGGAGAGTGTGGAGCAGAGGCAAGGACGTAAATCCCGTCTCCTCGTCGTCTTACCGTGAGCGACGTGCACCTTCTTCATCCACGGGTAGACCACGATGGGCGGCTTGTCTCTGGCCTGGCACGCCGCCTTCCTCTGCACCTGAGGCGGCTTCGCGCAGGTCAGCCAGGCCTGGCACTGGAAGCGCTCCTTGCCGGCGGCGTCCGCCTCCCTGTAGCCGGGGTACGGCTCGCCCTGGCGCTGCGGGTGCACGTCCGCGTCCTCCCGGGGGTGCCCCTGCAACGAGTGCGGGTAGCAGGTTTGTGGGGGTGCGTACGGAGGCGGATGGGGCTGCATGGGCTGCATGGGCTGCTGGAAGCCCCCTGCGTAGCTGCCACTGTCCGGAGGGCTGTTGTAATACCCCCCTTGGTCACTAAAATTACTGTAATCTTCTTCACAAGGCGGGAACTGCGGCTCAGCGTATTTACAGCTCACCACGTACGATTCCATGATTGATTTATAGCGAGGCTGGTAGGAGAATACTAATTTTTCTTTCTCTCCCCTCTCTCTGTCTCTTTTTCCCCCTCTGGCATCAAGCCATCCTGCGGCTGTCAAATAGACGGACGGCCACGCGGGACACGTGACCCTGCGGCCAACCAATGGGAGGCGGCACGTTGTTTTGTTTATGTCAGACGTAATGGGGTAATTTGAAGGGGGGGCTCATTATAAGGCTAATGAGGATTTGGTGGCGAGGGGGAAATTGTTAAGACGAGGTGTTTGTGGACTTTAAAAAATAACGACACCAATCCAGAAAGCCACTGATGTAAATATCTATATCTTTCTATCTATCCATCTATCCATCTATCTATCCATCTATCCATCTATCCATCTATCCATCTATCCATCTATCTATCTATCTATCTATCTATCTATCTATCTATCTATCTATCTATCTATCTATCTATCTATCTATCTATCTATCTATCTATCTATCCATCCATCCATCCATCCATCCATCCATCCCATCCTGTCTCCTCATCGGTCCTCCCCCCACCCCCTCTTGCACCCATTGAAATCGCCGCACGGACAGTAGATTTATGACTTTTCGCTGACCGGCTCTTACCCCCACCCAGATGGCCGGAGCTGAAAAATTAATCTGGCCCATATTGGGGGACGGTGGGGACATATTTGGCCTTGTGGCGAGTCAAAGGGGAGACAACAAAACGTGACCGGTCAGAGAGGTCTCCAATAAAAGAATGGGATAAAAGGTTCCCAGACAGTGACTAGTAGTTGGCTTTGTTGGACCGAGGTCAGCCCGAGGTGTCCCGTTCACCAGCTCGGCTTTTTAAAGGAGGAGGAAAAATGCGCTGCTTAAAAAAATGATGCTGCACGAGAGAAAAACGCGTCACAGCTGAAAGAAAGGAAAGTGAATTATGCTGGATGCAAAATCGAAAAAGGTGAAAGAGATAAGTGAGAATATGCTAAACGTGAGCCCTCACACGAAGAACAGATATAGAGTGACCTGCGCACGCATGCGTAAATATGTTATCTTTCTAAAACGAACTCGTCACTGTCAAACGTGCTAAATTACAAACGCCAAGTTCTTAAAAAATCACCTTTGCACCGAGGAATGGACAATAAATCAGCGTTATAGGATTTCACGAGTAGTTTTTCACTGGCTGCGGTTCTGATGCTTGTCTTGTGCCTGTAGCAGCGCTCTAATAGAGACAAGAAGAAGAAAACGTAGTTTCCTGGACGGGTCAGTGACACAGCTGCGGAGCCTCTAATAGAGTTAACGAGTTAAGCAGAGGTCCAGGTCAACGAAGGATTTACCGTTTGTCTCGCCAGTCATTTGTTCACAAAGTGCACACATTTCTATGAATTCTATCATAAAAACTAACGAAAATACTGCTAATGTTCTCACTTCAACTATGCAGTGTCTCCATGTGAAGAGAAAACGGACTCATCCAAAACATTATAACATATTGATGCTTTAAATTAATCAATTGAAATGTATTAGATTAAATATTTGTAATGCAGATAACATGCATTACCCTGAAAATGAGTTGCTCGATGAGTTAACTTAAACCATTTAGTGATTTTTTTTTATTTTTATTTTTTTAGAAAATGCTCTTTTCTCCTTAGTTGCTGCACTGTCATATTTCATGGCTCAACAGCGCGACTCTGCACCAGTAGCTTTGCAGCAAGTCATTAATGAGTATTTACGTCGGGGCCCAGGTCGAGGAGGTTGTAACTGACCTTCAGCGTGTGAGTCTGTACTTTAAATTTCTTAATGACAACTAAGTGACCAGGGCCCCAATCTGACGTCACCTCGCTGCTGCATCAGATGCTTGGACACACGCAGCAAATATCTGACGTGATGATGTCACTTCTGGCTCACTGTACAAACATTATCCACCTCCTCAACAGAACCTGAAAGGAAGAACATGCACCTTTGGCAAAGTGAACGCTCGCCAGTTCCTCCCTGTCCTCCGTGGAGTTCGGCTGATGGTTAGTCGTCGCCCATAGACTCCCCTAGAACCCAATCTGTGACTGAGGCAGCTCCACACACATTCGGTTCTACAGGGTATATATAGGCAAAGTCTGCTCCACAGCCGGCTGCTGACGACTTTGTTTTGTTCTTGACATGTTCTGACTGTGAAGACAATGAATCCGCTAACACTGCGCACACACAAGTAATTGCAGTGGGCCCAACCGGTGCATGTTCCTGCGTGATGTATCAGTGTCACGGTATAATTTATTGGAACCATTAATGCCGCTGTAGCGTGCAGCTTTCTAACATCAATAAGTCATTATGGGCGTAGCATGTTAATTTTGATACATGTGCGTAATTAGGCCACTGTAAGCAAGCGAGACCGCGGTCGAGAAGCCTGGCGACCCCAGCGATGCGCGTGAACCGCGTGGAAATGGAACGTGTCCCACAACAAAGAAAATAGCAGGAAATCCAGCTTCTCTGCTGGAAAAGTCCAACTGCTGTGAATCAGAGGCGTCACCTTCACCTGAGTCTCACCGCGTCACCGATACCTGAACACGTGACTTTACATCATCAGCACGAGGGCAGGAGTGTTTTAGTTCACGTGGGACGGGGCGAGCCATAAATCCACTGCGCCGCTTCAGGCCCCTCTTCACTCTGACGCAGACTGGGAGCCGTGTGTCCATTATTGATGTCAAAATATGTTTTGCACTGGACTGTGTTACTTTGAAACGTCTCTCTAATGTTCTTCCACTCGTGCTTGTAAATGGTTGGAGCGTGTCAACACAGTGCGGCTCAGCTGTAAACTACAGGCTCTACAGTAAACACACAGCTGATTTAATATCTGTCTGACAGCATCACGCCGTCACACACAATGTCTCCCACGCTCAGTTATGGCTGCGATTCTGCGTCGGGCCGCGTTCCATTTTGCTGGTGCTGCACGTACGTATCGGCGCTGGTTGACGTTTTAAGCGTGGCCTTTTAGTGGGTGCAACGAGCGGCCAGGTCACAGCTCACTGGATGAAGGTGGCGAACGAGCTGCGGCCACGGCGGCTTCCGAACTTGGCCTGGACCAGAGGTTGGAGATCACAACAGCAGGAGGGTCGGAGCCCCGGGGCAGGAACACGTCCGACACCCGGCATTTATCACGGGGCTCCTGCTCCTGCTCAGCGGAGGCGTCACGCGCTGCTACGATGTTTGACTTTAAATGAGTTCAAACGGAGCCATCGGTATTTGTGACGTTATTGTTAAATATTTATAGATTATGCATTGATTGTTATCCAGGCCTATTTATCACTGAAGGCAACATTACACATCCCTTTATTTGTGCACAGAAATGATATTGATTACTTTTACTTGCAACGTGTTCAAGTTGTGCAAGTGCACGTACTGTAAATTGTGGTCAAAGCACCATAGAGATTTTCTGTTTCCCATTATTGCCTCGGGCGATATCCTGAGCTCTGGCAGACGGCCCTTTGTGCTGTTTACATTTACTAAATTCCCATGTCCGTTTGAGTGAGTGCTTGGTGAAAAGTCTGCCCTGAACCATTTGTTGCTACAGCAAAAAGACTGGCTTGCGTGGAGTGGGAGGCAAAGCTAAACTTTACATAAAGCAAGATTGGTTTCACATTAAACAGTGAGAATCTATTGATTCTTAACAGTTCAGATTGATTTGGTTGAAAAATGAAACTGCTGCGTTTAGAGCCGCTCTAACGGTCAGAAATCCATTCAGCTGCGACTATTAACCCAGACCTGCGGTAAAAAGGACTTTGACCTAAAACTTTCATTTCTCACAATTATTCCAGCCCACGTTCCAAAGAGGTTTGCTAAAAGAGGCTTGAAGCTGGAGTCTGAATGGAGCAGCTCTGAACAACAACGGCGAGCGATGCTCCGCTGTTGAAAGGGCATTCTTCTGCGGGAGTGTAGCCTAGCTGCCGTCAGGTCGCCCGAGGGTCACTCGGAATCGTTGACCGCGTGTTCACCGTTTCATCAGTCCCCGCGCTGGACAGGGCCACGCAGGGGCCCGGGCGGGGGACCATCCAGAGTTCACGCGGCCATTGTTCCACGGGCGCTCCCTCTCACTGTCTCTCTGTGGATTATTGTTGTGCGAAAACAAACCGAGTGCGTAATCAAAGGGTTAACGTGAGAAAACGAGCGCTGCGGTCGTTACGCGAAGGCAGTGATTGAATCTTCTCCTCCATCCAGGTCCATTAGACGGCTCCCACTGGAACCGTCAGCCCAGCTCTACCTGCGCGCTCGCGCTGCGGGCATTTGCTTTTCATCTCCGTGTGTTTTTATTTTTTGCGCGCACGTCACGCCTCCCATGAATCCCGCGTCCATGTGCGACTCGCGACCGCAATCTTACATGAGCGTTTTATTGCATTTATGCTGAAATGGCCGCTCTCGCCCCGGTTCGGGTTGGTTCTGCGCTATGAGCCATTCAGATGTGGCTTTTCTTTCGGGGTCGTTTCACTTTTTCATCTTAGACAGGCTGACCGCCGGCTCACCCCTCCGCCCCCGGCCCTCTGCCGGGTCAAAGCCGAGCTGAGCGCAGCTTTAACCCGGTTTAGACATTAACTGCGACCTCTAGCCCCGCATGGGAACCCGCATGCACCTTCTCGGACTGTAACTGACCAGTGCGGACAACGCTGAAGCCAATAGTCACAGCTGCAGATATGGTGGAAATTGCTATATCCAAAGCTAATTTTCACAATTAATTTTATATTACGTTTGATCTAAGAACTTGTATAACCAAAATATAATAAAAGAAAAATATAAAAAGTCTAAGATTTTATTTTATGTTTTGTTAACTAAGACTTTGCATATTAATAAGAGTTCCAAGTGTAACATATTTTAACATATTTTATGTCAGCCTGCATATTTATACCTGGAATTAAAAAAAGTATTGAATGTCCTGGACGAATATAAATGATGTGCAACTATAACTGTTGTTGTTTATTAGATTACTACTGTAGGCTCAGTTTTAAGCCCAAACTTAGAACAGTTTAAATTATTTTAAAAACACACACACAACCACAATATATTTTGGGGAGGAAACACACATTTGCGCATAACGTTGAATGTCTTCCCACCAACAAACTGCAGCTTTGAATATTAATTATTTTAAAGTAAAGATGTGGCCGTTTTTATGATGAATTAACAGAACCAGAGACAAACGTTCAACTGTTGCTACGGCAAAACAAATACTATCCCTCATTTAAAAAATATTATTATTAATATTACTATTGTTATTATTATTATTACTTGTAGTATTATTTCTTGTATTATTATTCAACCGTTAAAATCAATAATATGCTGTCACAATCCTCTACATGAGCCTGATAATCCTGCACATATGGGATAAGGTTTTTGACCGTGCTGCAGACTGACTGCACACACGCATAAAATACTTTACAGAATCTCAAATCAGTCACAAATCTCTCATATCATTGAGGTGAGTGTAGACAGTCTCAAGTATATAAAACCGCCTTGAAAAGCATTAACAACTTAAAAAGTAATGTTACATTTTTAGTTTGTAATAAAACAAAAATAAAATTGTCACATCCTAAAATAGAATTTAAATTATACCCGAATTCTGCACGTTGACCTCCAATAGCTGCATTTTACAAATTATTTTTCCCCCAGGATTAAGAAACAAAGAGGACCAGATAAAGATCTCTGACAGCCAGTAAACAGTGATGCTCCTCACTAGGTCTCTGTCGAACTAATGCCTTGGAGATGATTTTGTTTGAGTTACAAATGTAAAAGAGAATTTGAGCGAGTCAATTAGATTATATAAATCTGAACTACAGGTGGATATGGGCCGTCTGATTACTCCGCCAGCGACCCTTGGAGGGCCCCGGACCAGTGTTTTAATTTAGGGAACACTCCCCCAGGTCTGTGCCTCTGTCCGCCCCCTCCTGTTACAGTCATAACTTCATATCTGTGCCAATTATGAAATCAAGACACACTTACTTGTTCTGTTCCGATCTCGCGTTAAAACACGCGCATTCATTACTGTAAAATCCCATTGGAGCTGATCGAAGGTGTTTGGATTCGTCTCCCTTGTTTCTCTGTGCGACACAAAGCGCATTCTGTTGATTTCGGACAAATATCGGCCCCCAATCCCATCTGGCCGCCTGTCGGCTATTCTCTCTGAGTTATATTTTGGGGCTTGTCAAACCGCGGGCAATAAAACACACTTTATTACCGTCACGTGCTCAGTTTTTTTCCTCTGCTCCCACGCGGGTTCATAAATTATTAGGCCCTGCACCAAGAGCCACTTTATTCGATAATGGCGCCAAAGGAAGAGAAAACCCCTTTAATCTCTGGGGGGAGGTTGTGCTGCCTCGGCGCATTTAGCTTAAATACGAGGACGGAGAGGCTGCTCTTTGCACACTTTTTATCTAGCACATTCTTTAGTGCGTTTTTCTTCTAATTCTAATTCACGCCTAAACACGTGATGTTCATAGTTTGCATCAACATTTTAATAGAATTTGTGACTTTCTCCAATCGATTTGTGGCCGTTTGGTTGCGTAAAGTCGTGCGTAAAAACGACACCGTGTGCGTAAAAGCCCCTTGTGTTCGTTCCTTTCGTCCCAAACGAGCCGAGACTTAACGCTGTTTTTCCGGATGTTTCTGGAATGCTGTTTGGAGCATTTGTTTCCTGCTTTGATTTCCGTAAATGGGGAGCAATAAAACCATAAACGGGCTCTGTGAAAACACACTGCGGGTCTGTGTCAAACTGGACGCCGCTTTGCTTGCTTTAGCAGCTCTGGCCGAAGACTTCACACTGCACATGTTAAAAACGCTAGGAATAAACGTCCTAATAATAATTAATCGGTTTCATAAGACACAATCAGGCCCAAAGTAAATGTAAACTAAGGTTTAATATTGATTGTTCAGATATTTTTTTTATTTAAACAACATTTTGTCTTTTTGCATCTTTTAGTTTTGACCCATTATATACTTCGGTTGCTGCGGTCTCGTTTTTCAGTGTTCAGCAACTGCGTTGTATCACTGCCGTTTTTAAACCGCGGCCCACTTGAATCGGTGATTTATAGCCCTGACTGGGCCTAATAATGCCTCGAGTTGCTGTAACATAAAAACCGCATCCAGAGCTGAGGAACACGTCCCGGGACAGCTGTGTCTGAGGTGCATTCAAGGTAACTGGGAGAAAGGAATTTCCCATCACCTCCAATTTTGGGTTGATGTTGTTACCCAAACCTGAACTGATATTGATGAAATGCACAGAAGTGGAATCTGTGCTGACGCTGTTGTTTGAGAATAAAGTTCTCTGGTCTGCAGCGCCATCTAGTGTTGAAATCAGGCTAAACAACGGCAGCGCTGATCTGGAAGAAGACGCGTTCGGATTGGTGCAGTGGCCTCAGTAGATTATAGTGAATAAGATGCATTTCAGCAGTGTTGGGGGATTTTAGCATTTTGACAATGACACTGAATTGAATTTTTTTTCCATTATGGTTCATTGCTATGTGTGTTACCGTGCACAGCAGAATTACAGTGCAGCTAATAAATGAATGATTTTAAATTCTTTTAACAATCTAACCACCCCATTTGTAGAACTGCGCCACTGTCATGGACGCATTTTCCTTGTGAATCTTCCCATGTGTCCTGGCTGTTACTCCCCCTGGCGGCTCGGAAAATCAATAGCATCCTGGCACAGCCTCGAATCCACGTCCATTAACAATTTAAGCAAAGCCATTCAAAGCCAGACGATCTAAATGTGTCTGTGTGACACCAGCTGCGTGTTTAATCTGATCCTAACCACTTTGAAGTTTACAGTCAATAATAATTGAATCAAATCTTTTATATTTCTATTAATCAAATCTTTTTTCTTACCTGTGGTAGATGACTGCGGCCTGTTGAGTCAATCCTGAGAAAGAAACAATAACAAGTCAAACACACGAATTACGGATGAAAAATGTGAAACACCTGCAGCATTGACACAGTTGCCCCAAACAGTGCATCACTAGTTACACGTTATGGACTTTTATTTTGTAGCTGTAAATCTGCACTGCTGATGTTTGTTCAGTGCAGAATCTGATACAAACGGTGAAATGGTGCTCTCGGGACGAACCTGCGGGCTGCCGTCTCCTTCGTAAGCATCCAGCTGAGATCTGAGCTCCGTCCTGCAGAGACAACGTGTGTGGAATAAAGCAGCACGGGACACGGCTGTGTGTGCGTCCGCCGCTCTCAGGCTTTAATGTTTGTCTCATTCTGTGCCTCGCTGTCTTCACTATCGCGCTTTTCTTTGTTCTTCTCCCCCTCACACACACACACACACACACACACACACACACACACACACACACACACACACACACACACACATTCGCTGCCGCATTGCAGTAGGTTGTAAATACTCAGTGCCACCTGAGCTTGACTGAAATACTGTCTTTGTTTCTCTCTATCTCCCACACTCCGCCTGCTGCCCTTAGAAAAAAAATCATAAAATTCAAAAAGGGGGAATACACTGTCTTTCAGTGTCTTTGTCCCTCTGGCACTCAGGCTGCCCTCGTAAAAAAAGAATGTCATTGACAACAAAACCCCTGAAGAAAGGATTCCTTCTGTCTGCTCCGTCCATCTGTGCCACTACGTTTTATGGAGGACGAAAGAGAACGTGTGTCTTTGCACACAGGCCTCCAATGTTTAGGTATAAACGCAAAGAGGAGCGAAGGAGACGGATCCTGTTTGTTGATCCGTTTACAGGGATTAGTTTACACTGGAAAGACTCATTTAGTTTTTCATATCACATGACAAATTGGACACGCTGTGTCACCGTGTAACCATGTAACCAGCTCAAACGGACTTCACAGGACGAAGTGATGTCATACGCTACAAACGCAGCGTTTAAGACATGTACTGAGGGTATTAGGTGGGATGGACATTGAAATGGAGTCTGCTGCACGGGGCCTGTGTCACCAAAGGCATCTGCCTCTTCCAGCTAAATGACGTATGACGCTGTCCCTCATTACATCACTTCTAGTGGCTCTTTCTGCTCAGATCATGTGGAAACACCGTCTTGTCCTACTGTAACGGCTCAGGTCATTTCCTATTAACAGTTCTGTTCCTGTGCAAGGAGCTAAATCCTGGTTTCATATTCATCCTTTTGTGCTGTTTCCACTGTAAATCTCAGTTTGCAATCAGAGCTCATCCATTTCATCAACCCAGTCTATATAATGTACAATCATGGAACACTTAGTAACGTCTGTGGTTTGATGCTACGTGTCAGTGTTGTACCTGGTGTGAGCAGCAGGCTGCAGGCTCCACTTTCCCTCTGCTGAGCCCTAAGAACGAAACAGAACCAACAGCAGATGAAGCAGGAAAAAATGAAAATGTAGTTAAGATTCAAAGGAGAAAATGTGACGACTGCTGCTTCTTTTTCAAGCCTCATCTGTCAAAGGCGGATTTTGAGGCCTGCTACATTTTTACAACTCCATTTAAACATTGCACGACTAAATCATGTTTCAATCTGCATTTGCATGGAAATATATAACTTAATCATACATGCAACGCATAGAGAAATATGTTTACCGTCGGTGGAGGCGCGGGTACCGAGCAGCGGTCCTTCCATCGAGAGCGCGCGGGGTGAGGCTGCACTGAGCGCGCACACATGACACGTTAGCGGCCAATGGCGAGCGGCACCGGCCCATAAAACCGCTTTATGGCCCGTGTGTGTGTGTGTGTGTGTGTGTGTGTGTGTGTGTGTGTGTGTGTGTGTGTGTGTGTGTGTGTGTGTGTGTGTGTGTGTGGAAGAGGCAGATATTGGAATTTGTGGCAGCTGCGCTCAAGAGGAGAGAAAGCTTTACCACATCGTTCTTCGCTCCACACAAACACGCACGATGAAACATAAATCCGCCTTCAACGTAGAGGCGTGTGTTTGTCATTTCATTTTTTGATTTAACCCTTTTTTAATTACCATTGTGTTTTTCACACTGCTCTACATATCTGTAACGTTACACTGATGTAAGGTGAATTGTGCGTCTGGATAAAAACACCCACACAGAAACAGTTTGCTTGTTTTACTCCATCAGACATGAGCCGTTTTTCAAAGTCTTACTGTGTAGAACCCATTTCTCTGTTTTATCTCAGACAAACCAAGAGGCTAAAAAATAATATTGGAAATAAGCGTCAACAAGAAAGCTCCAGGTTGACTGAACCCAGAGAGCTCAGATAAAAATACGAATTCATTTTAAGATTTCAAATTGTTCAATACGTAATCATGTAATAAAATCATTAAATACAAGCTCTGTGTTCACAGACTTTAGGCCATGACTCGCTCAGGTAGCAAAGAACGTTTCGTTTTCTGTTACTGACGCGTTTGTGCAGCCTGCGGCCAATGAACAGCGACGACCTGAGATTGAATGTGACTGATCAATGAGAAAAATACTCACAACAAATATAAACAATGGCTTCTTACGAAATAATAATAATATTGATAATGATAATAATAATATTAATGATAATAATAAGGTTTTTGTGTGTATAAATGTTTGAATGTTTTTATTTTGCATTTTATGTGTGTGTGTGTGTGTGTGTGTGTGTGTGTGTGTGTGTGTGTGTGTGTGTGTGTGTGTGTGTGTGTGTGTGTGTGTGTGTGTGTGTGTGTGTTGGCTAAAAGTTTTATTCTGCAAAAGGCGTCACCGCAGATCTATTAGACGTGATGGTTTTAAACCGTGTAGATAATTGAATTCTCTGTGAACTGAATTCTTGTATTGTTGTGTTGTATTAGTCCTCTGACGGCAGACGTGAAGTGGCTTTGTCTCCACATTTTGCATTATTTTGTAAACAGATGTCCTTTTAAATGAATAGCAGTTTAAAACGTGAAAACGGAAATAGTGAAGGTGTCTGAAAATGACCAGGTCCTGGTGACACTGACTCTGAAATCGGTGAACGCATCCATTACATCATGGAACCGGTGGAGGTCGAGCGGGCTCCTCGTGAAGGACGACACCTCCACCCAGCGGACAGCGTCGGGCTCTGCAGACACCCGTTTCCAGTGTCGTCTGTCTTCTTCTTTGGTTTTATCCAGGTTTTTAAAACGTTAAAGCACATTTTTGTGCTGTTTATTTGCAGAACGCGTTTTCAGTAAACCACGATTTATAATAATCCTTCAATCCTCCAATTTAAACAACACGAGGCCTATATGCTTAATTCACTAATATACTTAATAACGCAGGCTGCAAAGCAAAGACAGCACCAGCATAAATCCCTCAAAACCTTAAAATAGTAAAATCATGTGGTTAAATGCATCCATTAATCCGTGCTAATGTGTTCATTCATAATGTCCTACCTCAGTATTGTTGCGCTGCCCTGGGTGCTTTTTGTGTTACTGCAGAAGTTGAGTTTTGGGATCTACATTTAATCAGGAGCAATAATTTCAACACTTGTTTTCCTTTTTAAATTTTGCAGCTCAGTAATTATTCCCTTGTTCTAATCGACTCTTATTGCGGTTTTATTTTACTGCATGTTACTCACGACCTGCTTTTAATATTTGTTAGTTCGATTTTTACTTTTGGATTTCAGCTGAATATTTGAGTGTATTTGTTTGAAAAAATGTCCTTTTTATAAATGCTTCTTGAAGCTTTGATCCAGTTATTTGTGAATAAATGAGCCCTTGGAAACTCTATACACTTAATAGTAATGGAGACCCTGTCTTTATTTAAATTTTTATTTTAATTTAGAATCTGAGACGCACATATTCTACAAATTCCTATTCTAATATTCTTGTAATCTGACAACAAAGCTGAAGCCACCAGGACAAACGTCACTGAGACTAACAGTAATGAAGCCCATTTTTACAGGCCTGCGCTAATGAGCCCTTGGAAGTCTGCTCTGACGTCGGAATGCGGAGAAACAGCACAAAAACCCAACTTACGCTTTTCACGCACGTAGTCATGCGCGCCCGGGTGTTTTTGTCTCCACTGCTCTGTAGAAATGTGATTGCGGCTGTCTAGTCTCATCTGCAGACAATGACTTTAACATTAAGAAGGACAGTCGAGCCTCCGAGGCAGGAAGGGGTGTCTAATAAAACCATATAGCCGCGGTGACTGTCTGGGCTAAATTACTTTATGGTCGCGCTCTCCCCGTGAGTGTGTGCGTGCGTGTCTGTCTTGAGTGGGGGAAAGTCACGTTTATTCTCCAAATGCATGCTGTTGGTTTATGACGCTGCAGTGGGATGAGCGCCGTGCGGGTGTTATGGCCGCCATAAATGAGGGAAACCAAGAGCCGCCGCACTGACTTTGATAAAACAGAGGAACAAATGTCTCCCCGTGGACTGGAGCTCGCGCCACATACCTGGATGCCGCGAGACACCTTGAGCTGCTGGACGTAATTAAAAAAACACAATAAAACACAATCCAGCAAAGTCTGTAGCTCGTTTTCTCTTAGATCCCAGCGTAATGTGACAGGAACCGGGAACTTTAGCAGCAGTGTAGTAACTGGTAGAGGCTTAAAAAACAAAATACGTTTTACAATATACAGATTTTTACTGCAATAAGAGCGTGACTTGAAATAAATCATCTGTAGAGTAAAACTAGTATAAATACTAATCTATGAGCGTGGGCACATCTGAGGCAGATGGATTAAAGCACAGCAAACTCATAAGTAATTGACAATGGAACAGTTATTTCGTTTGGATGAAACTCAGTGATAAATGATTGATAAATAAATAGGTGTGAAATGTTTGTATGTGGCTGGTAGAGGATGTAGCTTTTGTGAAGGTGCTGCAGCACTGCGTATAATGTGTATAATGTGTATAATGTGTATAATGTGTATAATGTGGCTGCCTGGTTGTGAATGCTGCGCAGCTGCATTGGTGGTGTGTGGTTCTGGGTGTGCATGAAACGGGCCTAACGCTCCCACGTGGATCAGGACGCGCGTGGAGTTTGGCACAAGGACCGTTGACATCAATGAGAATGAGCAGAACGATCCTTTCAGGGTTGTTGTGGGTTTGGACCCAAACCAAATGATTAAGATACGACTGTTTCACTGCCTTTGGCTGGAGAAGCGTCATGGCTTCATCCAGAGGCAGAAAACAGACTCCTGTCTGAGCACATCCAGAATGAAAACACCATTACTATCTTTACACAAGTTCTTTTAATATCATGAGGCTGGAATCAAACTTTTCTACATTTGGCAAAGATCGTTTTGTCTTAAGTCAACACTTGAATACATTGTTGGTTCTTGTGTGTCCGTGTGGCGTTTATATTGTCGTTCTGTCATCAGTACATGTGCTAACGCTGGTGGCAGCGGTCGGTCGTTGGTCCCAGTCGTTCAGGTGAGTTTATCTGGTTCGTCTGTTGACTCAACCTCCAAACAACCATGAAACAGAAAAAACCTGAAAATGTGTGTAAAGCAAAGAACCAGTCATTGTAGGAAGTCACCAAGAAGCACTGAGGGTAAAAACCAACACAGAGGTCCTGTGATTATCAACCATGTAGTCTGTGATTTATTTCCTTTAAAAAAGACGACCACGAGCAGCATATTAAGCCTGACTGAGCACCGGAGGCCTCATTTTATCACATCCTGACTCCAGCACACGTCTGCCGCCGTCGGCCCCGGCCTGATGCCTTCCTCTTCTGTTCCTTGTTCTTGAAGCCGCCCCATCGTCACAGAGGCGGGCGACAACGCGGGCATCACTTCCACAGATCATCCACTCGTTTCCATGCGTCCAGGATCGTTTGTGCGTCGTTTGTCCCAGGAGCTAACGGTGAACAATGACCCTCACACTGCACTGCTGCCCATCATAGCTTAGCCATGACTGGTGTATGTGTGTTGGGGGGGGGGGGGGGGGGGTACAGGCATGAGCACAGCTGCACAAAGACTCACGGTAACAACATACACACAGAACAACAGCAACAACAATAACAACAGATAAGTCCATGCACAGGTTCAGAGACGTGAGAAGCTCTTTGGGGGAGACCGGCATCAGCTGTAACACGCGTGTCATGAAGCAGAGCTCACCTGAACACGTCACACGGAGCCTTTAAGATGTGGGTCGACAACGAATTCAAGTCCAACAGGTTGCATCCAGCACAGCATCCGTCTCCACAATAAGGGGATGATTATGGGAGGATTTCATGTTCATACAGTGAAGCAGCGTAGTCACGTGATGCTCTCTGATCTCACATGATCCCACTGACTTCACATGAAATCAGCTCCATGACAGTGAATCCCATGGTCCGACATACGGCTTATGATGATTTCACCGCTGAAGCAAAGCCACCAACAGCTTCCCTCCTTCCGCCCCTCTTCCATTTGACCCTCGGACCCTCTCTGTGCTGTGCATCACTCTCAGGATTCCTGTCTGACGGCTGCGTCATTGAATTCAGACTTTTTTCACAAGGATGGTGGTTTTAGCACTAAATCATAAAGCACGGCTCACATTTTGGCCGAAATCGCAGCCAATTGATGTGAAGTATGTGTCAGGTGGTTCCAGATTTAGACATCAGATGCCCTCATCAAAAACAGCTGTGGTCACAAATGAGCAGCCTTTGCTCTTTGTCTCTCCGACTCTTCACTTCACACATCACGTATGTTATCATTTTACTTATATCCAGCTTCTCTTCTTTTAGAAGCATGACTGTCTTTAAATTTGCCACATGCATATGGAACAATTCTGCATCAGAGTCGACGAGGGCCCAAAAAACGAACAAAAACGTGGTGTTGCAGCTAAATGTGGTCTCCCACGCAGAGCTTCGCTGCAGTTTTGCAGGGCAGCCATGTTGGCTCCACGGTCTGCGCCGGATCCCACGGCATCAGCTGACCTTAAACATGGTGAAGCATGGCCTGCTTCAGCCTCACCACCTCCCGTATGAACGAATGATGGATCATTCGTTCATACTCCTCCGCTCTCGGATCATCAGCTTCTTCATCTTCATCCGTCTGTTCTGGAACCAGATTTTCACCTGTCTCTCTGTCAGGTTCAAAAGTCCCGCCACCTCCAGGCGTCGGTCCCGGGTCAGGTACATGTTGTAGAGGAACTCCTTCTCCAGCTCCAGGGTCTGGTGCTTGGTGTACGGACACCTCTTCTTTCGGGTGGACTTGGCGTGGATCCAGCTTGCTGATGGATTTTCTGCAGAAAAGGAAACAGAGTGGCAAATAGATTTACGCAAACCAAACTGAAAGGAGGTAAATGCACTCCGTGCGTGCAGGCGCGTGACTGTGCAGAGAAAATATCCTCAGGAGCAAATTTTACGAACCTGCAACTTTTGCCTCGTTGGAAAAAGAAACAACCACGTACTAAAAGCATCTTTGTGAGTGGGACGGATGGAGGCCTTCACCCTGATGCCGTCGATTTACCTTAATATTACACCTAGTCATATTATGTGAAGTTATATTTGTGGGCTGTTGCGTGGTTATTACACAATTTAAGATGTAAATGTTTTAGGAGGCGGCAATAAATACGACAGAACATGACCAATAAATAATCCCTCAATCACCGCCAGACGTGGCGAGGAACAGCCGAACCTTCAGAAATATTAAGCTCCAGTCGGTTTACGAATATTCGACCTGTTTGAAATGTTTTATTGGCCACTTTAAAAAGCAAAGCAGTCACAGAGCGATGGTTAAATAAGTGTCCGACCTAAACCGAGCTTTGGTTTTGCGAACACAGAAGACACACGCTAACTTTGCTCCAGTTTGAACCTGGGTTCGCAGAAAAAAGCACATTAAATGCATCACAGCTGTTAAATGATATGAAACCTTTTCTAAACCTAAATAAATAATATTGATAATAACTACAGTGTTTATGTTGCGTTTTGCAAATTATTCTCAGACTCGATGCAAAAAATTTATAGAATGAGCTGAATCGCAAATATAAAACTATTTATCGTCCCCTTGGGGTTTGAACATTATTATAGCTATTATTAAATTTGTGTATTAAAAAATAGAACTATTATTTCTATGCAAGTTGTGACCAGTGACGGTCCAATTAGAATTAATAGGCATTTTGCTTTGTAATGGTGTTTGCTAAATAATCGTCAAGCTTTAATTAGCGCCAGTCAAAGGTGGAGCAGGCCTACCTGCGTCCCTCCCGTCGAGAAATTGGTAAATAAGGCAAATAGCACCTTAATTATTTTAATGGACTATAAAGTTTTATATTTTCCGTTTACACGACATTTATAGGGCAATAAAAGTCGCACACACTTAGACGCGCAGGCCGCTTTTGCGCGTCTTTTACGCACTCACTTGGACACACAAACACACACACACACCTGCGTGTTGCCACGTCTCAAACGCTAATAAACACCGGAGATCAGGGTGCATCAGCCTTTACCCGGGTCATGCTGCTGCGGCGCCGGTCTCTCCTCGTCCTCCTTTTTGGGCTCAGACTTCCTGCCGAGCTCCTCCGCCGTCCCCAGCCGCTCCAGGACCACCTCGGTCGGGCTGGTGAAGCTGGAGTCGTCCGGGCTGTCGCGTGACGGCGGTGAATTCTCGGGTTTCACCGCCTCGTACCTCGGACTGCGACCGGCGAGCTCGCCCTGCGCCGGGACGCACCCGGCGAAGCCGAGCGACGCCTGAGACAAGGCGGCGTCCGAGGCGGAGCCGGCGCCCTCCCAGCAGCGCACAAACCGGGCCTCCGCGGCGGAGGACGACGCGAAGTGCTCCGCGTGCGTCTGCGGGCCGTAGTACGGGTGGTGGTGGCTCAGGAGGTGGTGTGGATGGAAGAGCCCGGGGATGGAGGCGCCAGGGGCGGACTGCAGCTGCGGAGAGGACGACGACGAGGACGTGGAGGTGTTGGTCCAGGGCGAGAAGCCGTTCAAGCCCGTTTGTTTGTTGGAAAAATGAGAAAAATCCGGAATGTGCGAGCCGGGGGTCCCCTCCTCCTCCTCCTCCACTCCCCGGGACGGCTTTGCGCAGCCGGCCGTCGAGCCCTGAAAACCTCCCGGGATGAAATGGGCCCCATACGGCTCTTCGGTGTGGAGCCCCATCATGGAATAATAATTCGTTAGCGACATGTTTATTTTATTATTTCAATAAAAATACACTTAAGTGCGACTGTAAAACGTTGGATGGGCTGGTATAGTGGCTTACATCCTCCCCTAAAATGGTAGTCATTTTTTTGCTGCCCGTACCTTCTTCCCCGCTCCCCATTGGTCACACTGCGGATCACGTGGTCAGACTGTATTTACCCAGGCTGGGCATAAATCAAGCCATTCTTTTGTGTTTAGATACGTGATAGTGGCCTATCGTCTGCTGCCAGCAGGGCCTGAATGCAGACCTGAGGCTTTTAAAACTATGGACTTGAACCCAGGTTTTACAAGTGAAATAAAAAGTAGCAGTGGGACGTTTACAAGCGGATCTGAAGTGTCTGCACTGAGAAAGGTTTTACAAACTTCAGAGGCTTCTGCCAAAGCAGCTGTAATGCAGAATTAGTAATTAGCTAATCCACCTTGGTGTAACTTTAAAAGTCGACGGAGGAGCTTTTTACTCTTCGTTCTGTGGAGGATCGCTTCCTGTCTGTCCATCTCCTCTCTGGTTTGATGCTGGTGGAGGCAGCTGTGTTCACTGTAACGCTGCCCCAGACCTCAGTCACTGGGTCAGCGGTCAATTCGTCCCTGTTTTTATGAAGCTGACATTTTACGTTAATAATTTCATAATCGCAGAATCACCGGATTCCTGACTCTAATAAAACCACTGTCTCCCTGCAAACATCCGCTTGGTTTCACGCCCCACTAACAGACGCGCAGGCACGCGCGCAGTGACGCAGTGGTTATTCTCTGGGCGTTACTTCAATATCAGTCTGGCTTTCTTTACTCACCTAAGGCGTGTGTTTTTAGATCTAAATACTAGCAACAAACGTTTAGTTAAAGACCAAATGAGACCCTGAAGCCAAACGTCCTGAAGTCTTAGCGGGTGTTTCATGTGCGCCATCTGCTGCCCGGAGGAGCTGAAACCGGCGCACAGGAGATGAGGGATTCCCAAACGTCCACCTCACAGCGTGAGACTTCTGCTGCAGCGTTGCCTGAGGCACCTGAGGCTCCGATGAGGTGCAGCAGCGAACTCCTTAATCAGAGCCTCGTTAACACATGTTACTGATCTGTTAACAACAACACAGACCTCAAGTCTAGACAACAAGGCAACACACAACACGCAGCATTTACACATTTAGGTGGGAGCTGACACCTTAAAAATACATTTTTAGTAACAAACATATTTTACATATAATTGGCTATATTTTATGTATAATTAGCTATAATTTGATGACAGTCAAGCCATTTGCTCCTCTCAGCAAAACTTGTGCAACATTCGATATGTTTATTTCCCAATACGTTCCAGCTGCTGGTCCCAGAAAACAAAGGAGCAAACACTTGTACGTTGTCTTTTCTGCTACAGTCAGACGCAGCTCGTGTAACTCTGCAGGTTACGCAGGTTGTCGGCCATTTTGTTCAGCTGTTTAAGATTTAAATTGAATCTGCTTATGAACCGAAGACGTTTGCAGGATAAAGGCTGCCCAGGTTTGTATATAAATGTAAACCAACCAGAAATGAACCTCTGATATGAAACACGTGCATAAACCCGCAGGGTGAAAGAAGAAAACCCTTGTGTTTGTTGTACCGTGGAGAACTGACCCAGACTTTGAACAGCAGAAAGCAACGAGTCCAAGGCTGCTAATGAACCTTGAACCACTCAACCCACGGCAGCGTCACAACTGTGGCCTTAACGACTCGGGCTTTATGGGGGCAATACAGACCGTCTGCTGTCACTGTGTGTGTGTGTGTGTGTGTGTGTGTGTGTGTGTGTGTGTGTGTGTGTGTGTGTGTGTGTGTGTGTGTGTGTGTGACATAAAAAGGAAAATAATCAGATGAAAGAAGAGATAGTTCAGGCCTAATAGTAGAAAGTACAGCTCAACAACAACAACTACAAAGAAAGTTGTGTGTTGTGCTTGATAAGAGTATTTATTCTACTATGAATTTGTATTAAGACCATTATGTAGATAAAACACTTTTTATTACACTATTTATTTCATATTTATACTTTTTTCATATTTATGCTTCTTGCATATTGAGTTAACAGTATATTAAAATATTGAGGTCGAACTTGATTTTTTTTAATCTAATGATTTCAGCTTCTATTTAATTATTTTAATTTTATTGCGTTACTGTTGTTGTTTCTCAAAACAACAATATGAACAAACAATATCAAAAAAACACACGTCATCATGTATTAGTTTTGCTTGTTTATATTCTGAACTCCTAATGTAGTAATTAATAATAAGACAGCGCGTGAACAGCAAACAGACAGAGCAGCATCTGCTCAGCTGTTTATTAAAACTCACAGTCAGTGCTCGATTATTGGGCAGCATTTATTTTTATTTTTGATTGACATAAATGAGGCAGAGGGAACACGGATTTCTACACATTGAGACTGCAAGTTACTGCAAAGTAGAAGCTAGTGAGGTGAAGGCAGCCTTTACACTTTAAAAGCAGAATATTTAACAGAGTTTGGTTCAGCACCTCTTTAATCAACAGAAGCAGTTTTAATACGGACAAACCCGTAAATGTTTACACCTGCTGCAGCGCAGTAAACGAAGGATGAGTCCAGATCAACAGTCCGGTCGCATCCTCACCTTCATCCTCACCTTCATCCTCACCTTCATCCTCACCGTCATCCTCACCTTCATGAATCAGAATAAAGCAGATATGAATGTAGATTATTTAAAATGAACAAACAGCATTGTTCTTAGAAAATATAAACTGATCTTCATCGTAAACACTTTTATTTTGCGAGTTTAAAACTAAAAACATAATTTCTCAAAAGCTTCCGTCTTAACCTCACTCGACACACAAGGCTTAAACCACAAAATATTCAGGGCTGTTTATGAGTCGCTGTTGAATATTCTGGTAATTTGTTAATACAGGTTTCATCTCTGCAGAATCACTTTATAGTGTCTGGACAGACACACACCAGCTTTGTAGAAATATTAACGTTGTAGATGCAGCAGAATGTTGGTTCATTTTAATTAAACAGTCACTGCAGTGAAATAAAATCGATTAGTGGAGTTAATTTGACTTTTAATTGCTCACCGGATTTGGGATTTTAGATAAAATGCAAAAAAATAATAATAGCCTCGAATATTTATATTTATTATTGACTAAAAGACAGTAATTTCTCCCGTGACCCCTTCTTCCCATGAATGTATTTAAAAGTCAAACCAAGGAGGCCTTGGCCAGTTCTTCCGTATTGTCTATGGCTCATAGTGTAAGTGGTGTCCGGGCATCACTGCCTCCCTTCCACGTCCATCAGGCCTCCTTCCTGCATGCGACTCCCCGCCCGCCGTCACCTCCTCGCTCGCCCGGTGACAGCTCACAGCTCGTCCTCGGTCCTGGCGTCAGATTAGGCTTCAAACGCGCGTGCTGTGCCCTCAGTCTGCCGGAGAGCAGCCCGGGTTCCCAGCGCCAGCTGCGGATAATTAGGACCTCAGACTGGGACGTTCAAGCCTGGTACTGGGCTCGCACCAAGTTCAAACAGGATGTCCGATAGTGAGCACGAATCCAGTACAGGTTCGGTCTCCATTAAACCGGCGACGTGTCAGACTTTGACTTGAACAACAAGCCTAATTCTAGTGAACCGTAGTCTTGCTTCAGGCCACAGCCTTGAAATGTAAAATGAGACCTGAGCGGAATGCAAAAAAACAAAATAAAAGGTCACCGTGTACTTAATCACGCTAATTGATGAAGTGAGATTACCTTTGGAAAACGTGGAACACGCCGTCTTTGACCTTGAGCCTGTCCGAACTGCAAACATCGGAGGTTCCACGTCGTCAGAGTCAGACCCTGTGCGCAACATGCAACAAGACACGAATTAACGCTAAAAAGCCAAGAAATCCAGGTTTGTTGCATGAAGCTGAGATTTAGATACAAATAAAACATGTCTCAGGAAACTTACGTCTGCGTGAATCCACGGATAAAATCCTAAAAATCCTATAAGAAAACACTGATCATGAAAAATACACAAATGCCCTTCCGTTATTTTCTGTCCTTAACTCTAAACTTAACACAATTTTCCTCAGTGTAGACTTTTTTCCGCTTTTTAATTATTAATAAAACATTGTTAATAACTATCAATGGTTGTACTTTTTTAATCGTAAATTACAGTACTACACTATCTTTATTGTAATATTTTGAAATACCTTACAGTCGGAGTAGTATTATAAAATTCCACAGTACAATTAGATGTAGCTGTACTGTTTGTGTACTATTACAGTAAGTCTTTTTAATAATCAATGCAGTTGCCAGAAATGCTAGAACAGTAGGAATCCCCAAAATGTCAGAAGACAAGTATAATATTGGAGGCTACGCTTTATCTGCACGTTTGTCCTCACGACACATTCTCGGCACAGAACAGCGTTGTAAAGAGGGGATTTCCGTTTTATCGCCCCGCGCGTCTAATTAGAGGACAGTTCCGATGCACTCAGCCTTAATGAGGACATTTCCCTGAATCAAAGTTTAGTTTGGCCCCGTTAAAGCTCATCCACACTTGATGCAGCTACGTTCTTAATGTTTCAGATTAGTCGAGCCGCCGCTGCTCGTCTCGGTCTAGATTCTAGACACGAGCTCAGACCGTCTGTTGGACGTTTGGCCAAAAAGATTGACGTTAGTTGTTTTAGTTTTACCTAAATAAAACGCATATTGTCACTGAAAGGTGTTTTATTCGATCAGCTGTGCCATGTTTCTGATTTTCCTATAATGAGATGCTGTTAATCGTGCCACTGAACCACTGTCGCTGTTTCCAATCTCAGAACAAACATGCTGTTGTTACTGCCTCCAAGTATTTGCCGGTGGCACGTCATGTGCTCATTATCATTTAAATAACCCGAAAAGCACTAAAACACAAGACATCCGAGAATTAATCAAATGAAATTACGTCAATTGCATTTTTACCTTGTTAAATTCGAATCTAAAGGAAATCTCAGTTAGAGCTAAGAATCAAAGCGACTTGATTTGAAAATGAGAAACATCTAAAGCAAAACCTGCTACGTGCATCTTGGGAGGATTACCGCAGGCTCCGCTATTATTAATGCACTACGAATCACCACTGGGATGAAAACAGCTTTATTTATTGTTAAATTAACACCCACAAGCCCTTGCGGCGCGTCAGCACACGCAAATAATAAAACATTTATAAGCAGATCGAAGAGGCTTTAGGCACTTTAGGCTTTACTACTGAGGCTATAATAATCTCCCCTTTAGTCTAAAAAACACAACAAATCAAATAGTTTCTAGGTGACATTATATTGTGTTAGTTCCTCAAAAGTTTTTGACACCTGAAACAAAAGCAAATAGGTGAGAGAACCTTTCAAACCAATGAGCACATACAAATCTGTACGAACCTGTTGAGTCCAGGAGAACAAAAGGCAGAGCAGTAGAACATCCAGGTCAATACAGGGACCTCTGTTCCCTGAGAACCCGAGTGTCTGTGTTTGGACAGACTCTGACTGTCAAGTCCAGTAAAAGCTGGGCCTCTTCAGTGTCTGTCTGTGTCTGTCACCAGAACAGAGATGCAGACAGCAAATGGTGAGGTGGCCTCTCTGTGCTCCCAATGGGAAAATATAGATTAGACCACTGGATCAAGCTTGGGCTCTCTTTTCATTTAGTCTCACTATACATGCATGCTATCAATTTACTGCATGCAATTCTATTTTTGTAAAGTGCACAAAGAAGACAGACAGGCTGCGTAATGTTGCCCAGATTTTCTTAAGTGCTTCTTGAATCCACCAAAAGCTGCAGGACTTTTTGTTCAGCATAAACAGGATTTGAGCTATCAAATGTTAAACACACACAATGTATTATTGTTTGTGTGTTTTTGTCTTGCTATTTGTAGCTCATATAATATGATAACTGCTTATGTGGGGCAAGCATCTATTTAAGCTGTTCCCACTGCATGGACCTGCATGTGCAAACCGGACAGGCCTGAGGAGAGTGGGGAGACTCCCTGCTCTTCATTTTCCATCAGTGTATAATTTATTACAGGTTAATGAATCGAAAATAACATTAGCATCCGAATTACTCATCAGCCATATTATACATGAACCAATACTGTGTGCGTGCGTAAAAGTGTGGAAGAAGGAGCGAGTGAGAGATGGAGCAGAAGGGAAGAAGGGAAAAAAGACAGAGTTTTATTGGGCCCCATAACTCTTCAGACTCCAGAGGAAGCTGTAAGCATTAAAGCTGAAGGCCATCTCTCTGCATGCTGCAGCCTAATCTGGAACAGCTCTGCTGGGAATGAGAAAATGCAAAATGCTGCGGATTATTTGACTTATGTCACATATTCAACTAAGCGCACGTTTTGGATGATTGTTGTTATAAGATCGTTGTTTTCCTGTAAGTAATGAATTGTTTTGATTCTGCTGGGATGTGTGCAGGCAGATTGAAATGATTATAAATAAAGTATATATTAAACTAGAATAAATACAAGACGTCACACTGGAAGACAAATGGTTTGTTACACGAATTACTGTCTTTCTATTACCTTACGTGTTTTGAATGCGCCGCTGAATAATGGAAGGTCTCGTGATATTGCGGGATGGCGACATCTAGTGTTCTAATTCTGACCTGCAGTTAAAATCAACATGTCAATACCCGTTATTTGATAGTTGACTTTACGTTATTTGTTTCGACTAAAAATCGTTTCTGGCCTCGGAATAATGAACTTAGGTTACGTTTTTTTATTTTTTGCTTTAAATACTTTTACACGGACATTTACAGTTTTGAAAATACGCAAATGTTACTATTGTTAGTGGTAAAACGAAAAATTAAAATCATTCACACCAGTTTAAATAGATGTTAATATTAAAACTAACTATAACAGCCAGCTCCTCTTAATGTGTATTTCTCATGCGCATCACAAAACAGTAACGTTATTACTGGTTCATTAAAACTACAACGCAAAGGACGCTGGGAAACATTAAACAGCTCCGGGTCAAACGGCGTTCGGCAGTTGAGGCGGCTGCTGAAGTGTGTTGCTTGCTGTTTACTACTCCAGCCTGACTGAATTAGAAAGAGCTGACGGCAGTGGATGTATGTATTAATTTTACTTTCATCAAAAACACCACGTCGCGTTATGAAAGTGATGCGTGCTGATGATATCTCATCTGTGGCGTATGCTAGCGTACGTGACGTTAGCCTACCGCCACATCAGTGCGATGAGTACCTGACTCAAAACACGATTTACTGTTTTATTTACAAAAAGGTTCTAGACCAGCGAAAGCTGGTTCTAGTTCTATGTTTCTGTGGCTAACTGCACTTTAAAACGAACGCCGTTTTTAAATAGACAGCTACCGTAAGTTCAATTTATTCTCGATAATGCTTTGCTAGCTAACGTATAAATGGTGACTTCAAATGGAAGAGTCTCTTAGATTTAAATATATGCACTCTGCTTGTTGGTAAAAAACAGTTAAACTATGTAACTTGTATTGTAAAAAAAGATTGAGATAAATCCCTGTCCCATGACATCAGTGGACTTAAACCGTGTGTAAAAGTGTGTTGTCATGTTCTGGTTAAATGTTAACTAGTCCTAGATGTTATCACACCCTAGTATTCTGACCTAGTACCTCAGTATATGTTGCCCTTTATCCACTGAGATGAAGCAAGAACTGTCATAGTGAACCTGCGTTGGCCACGTAGAACCAATGAAAACTGAGGTTATGTTATATTTTATCTAAAGTAAACCTTGTCTTTCACAGTGAACCAGAAGAATTTAAGAGGAGACTACTGTAATTAGGAGATATGGGGGCTCTTATATCTCGGTGGAAGGTAAGCGAAGAGCAATAAGAGGTAACATGTCATATTAAAATAAGGAATCCCTGCTTCAGAGCTAGATGAAATTCATACACTATTTATAGACATTCTAAAGAAGTCAAAGGGACACAGCCAAGCACAGACAGCCACTTGGGAAAAGAAACAAGCAAGAGAAAGTGTTTGTTTATGTGTTGTTGCCTTTTTAATTCAATCAATTTTATATTTTTATCTTTGATGCAGAAAAAGCTGACCACAGTTGAACAGCTTGAGAACCTGGACAAGGTACCGATTAAATCATGTAGTCTCTGCTGTGTTGTGTACTTACACTGCTCATAAAGCAAATGAAATGCAACTGTTCTATGTTTTGTACTTCTATGTATACATATAATAACATTTATCCTCCATGTTTATTTTGTAGGACATTAAAGAGCTTGAGGAGTTTAGAGCCAAAAATCAGCGTCTGCAAAAGGTGAAGTTGTCAGAACATTGAGACTGTAACATTTTAAAGTTTAGGTTCTTCTTTTTCATTTCTGTGTATCTGTCTGCAGCTGTGGGTTGGCAGGTTGCTTTTCTACTCATCAGTCCTTTACCTGTTGACCTCTTTGATCGTGTACTGTCTCTATCTGCCTGAACAATGGCTGGAAAAACTAGTGATGGCCCTGCCTTTCTTTATATACCCTGGGCTGTAAGTGCCTCATTGTTATCATGCATTTAGCAAAGCCAACACACTTAATTTCTATTTAATTGTTCTATTGGAATTTAGTAAGATTTATGCTGTAGTTCCACTGAATATGAAGTTTATTTTAAAGTACTGCTACTGAACTGTCATGTCTCTTCACCAGGGTGTGGTTCATCAGGAAGTTATTGATTTTACTCTTTTCAAAACGCACAGAGAGAAACAGTAAGTTCGTTGTCTGTTGTTATTTGTGGTATCTATCGAATGATGATGTGACTTTACATTGTAACATAATTTGCTCACTAAAAGACTCAACGTTGCAGTTGCTGTATTAGTATGAAGTAAAATGAGCGAGTTTGAGTGTGTTTGAAGTATATAAGTACTAAGTAAGTAACATATATGACAATTAATTGATTGTGAAATCATTATGCGTTGTCTTCTATTCTGCAGATGAAAAATTGGAGGATTTGAAGGCTGCAAAGAAAAAGATAGTAAGTTTCTAACCCTTTAGTTAGAGTTTTATTTATGTATTTTTTTTCCAATTTTTAATATTGTGTATTATGAGGATAATCCTCTGATCACCCTCTGAGGCTTGTTGCAGTTGCATTTGTCATTTATATTTATTTAATATTTGTAAGTTTGTAATACTAGTGACCAAGACAAAACCAGCTAACCAATCAACCAACTGTTACAACTAAACCTCTGGTTTGTTCCTCCAGCTTGAGGAAGTGATGGAAACAGAAACGTACAAAAACGCTAAACTCATCCTGGAACGCTTTGATCCAGAAGCTAAGAAAAAAGCTGTGAGTGCTGTTGTCTAGTCTTTAGCTGCATTATTATTTAGGTAATACCTGTCTGTTGCATGTATTGATTTTGTTTGTTATTCTGTAGGAGCTGGAGTCCACTCCTGTACGTCCACTCACTCCCAGACCAGGACAAGGTATGAAACCCTGGAGTTAAGCATCACATTTAGGTTGATGTGGCTCATTGAGATACATGTACATAATATATATATCTATATATATAATATATATAATCTCTGAGCAGAAGTGCGGCAGAGAGGGGTGGCAATGAGACCCATGCCCATGGGCACACCCGTTGCCATGGCAATGACTCCCCAACCAGGAGCACGGCCCCCGCTGGGACCAGGGGCCACACCTGTGGGTAAGGAGAGACACAGAGATACCTTACATTGTATGTAGTGAAGTCTTACAATCAACTCTTGTCCTGCTGTTGAAGTAAATTTTCTAAAAATGTAATGGTTGTGGCTTGAGGACGTGGGAGACTAACAAAGTCAAAGATAACGGGAACTAAGTCCTATCTTTGACTTAGCTTCATAGAATATTATGCGCTTTTTTTTCCATGTTGCTCTCCTTACACAACATGTCCCTCCCTCAGCTCCAGGAGGACCACCAGAGAGGTCTGCTCTGTCAACCCCAGGCTTCCATGGTGGAGTATCCAGGACCCCTTGCTCTCCTATACCAGGTGTAGGTAGGTTTAACCGTCACTGGGTCCAAGCTTTGATGTATGTAGTCTTGAAAGTGGGATTTTTAAAACCACCCAGAGCATTAACTATGCCTTTTTGCTTTTGTATTTAAGCAAACCGAGAATAAAAACTTTGACTTTTTTTAGGCATGCATCCTCCAGGTCCACCGTTGGCAAGACCTATTCTTCCCAAAGACCGAGGCGCTGTGGATCGAATCATTGAGTACCTGGTGGGAGACGGACCACAGAACAGGTGAAATCTCTTTTTGATTCTTTTCAAGGTTTGTGCCAGGTCTATTACAATATTTACTGTGCTTATGACTGCAGTTTGATTGAAGTAATGGCAGCAGATTCTTTACCCTGTGTTACCTGTTTAAACATTTGCCAACACTGTTTCTGCTTTTCTGCAGATATGCGCTGATTTGCCAGCAGTGCTTTTCTCATAACGGCATGGCTCTGAAAGAAGAGTACGAGTACTTGGGTAGGAACAGAAACACTGGGTTTGTGGTGAAGGCACTATCCTTATTGATTCTGTTTCTGTGTGACATTTGTTTTTGGCCTCTCCCACAGCATTTCGTTGCGCATATTGCTACTTCATGAATCCAGCCAGGAAGACACGACCCCAGGCTCCCAGGCTTCCAGAGTTCAGCTACGAGAGGCGGCTGCGAGCTGAATCGCACTCTCCTGGAGGGACGCCACGTTCTAGGACGGACACAGACGAGAGTGCACCCACTTCTGGAGGTACTGACAGACTTAGATAACCAAAGCAAACTGTTTTCAGACAGGTCTGTAGACGTTACCCCGAGGAGCTGCATGTCACAAAGCAAATGACAAGGTCAGTTACGGTGTTCTGCCAGCTCCCTAGTGCAGAGGTATGGTTCAAATGCAAAAGAGTAGTCACAAAGTTATAGGAAATAGGAAAGTTATAGGACCTTAATCTGAAGCAAAAAACGAGATGCTCGAAGTGTGGCGCTGTGCACATTAACTAACCCTTGATTTGTGCGTTACTCACACATAACCTCCCAAGTTCAATGCTAAAGTTCATCTTTTTGATTTTTTTCCCATCTTTAATGACGGCAGTGACAGATGTTTTGTAGTATTTAGAGAGTAAAGAGACATAAAACACATGCTCTTTCGAAAATAGCCAATATCATTTGCTGCAGGAAGCGGCAATAGTGTGTATAAAAGTTTCTAATTGTGCTGCATTACACTGCAGTTATTGTGGACAGTCTTTAAATCTGCCAGTGTGAACATTGACTTCATGCATGTTGCAGTTATTGGGCAACATCTGTTTCATAGAAGCAAAACTAGTGAGGCTTGTATTAATTCAGGCAGCATCTTTGTCAGTGACAGGACCACACGCTTCCAGCTCTCCTGGAACCAGTGAGTTTAACAGTGTGATCTTGCCTCTAGCCAAGGCTCCCGCACCATGGAATTTGGTCCACAGTTTCCAGATCCAGCAGAGTCCAAAGAACCCTCAGAACCGACCTCTGCAGAGTCCAGGTTTCCCCAGCCCCTGCTCTCCCTGTCCTGTCTAGTCTGTGTTCATTTCAACTGATTTCAGCTTCCTTTGATGCAGAGTCCATAACATGTAGAATGCCTATTTCAAATCAGCATAAGATACTCACAAGAAGTGCTCGAAATTACTGGATGTTTATACCAGACCTGGGTCAGAATAATCTGAAATAAAAAAAGTTCTTTTAAAACCTGATCTAATTTTGCCAAATAAGATATTTAAGATGTTGAACTTGTTTGACCCAGATCTGGTTTCACAAAATATTTCTAAATACCTCCTATATAACCAATTCTCCAATATACGCATAATTAATGTTTAAATTATGTAACTTGGGGTTAAATTGAATATCAGACACAATTCTCCATATATTTTGTGCACAATTTCACTGTCTCAGACCATTGCAGCCCTTCGTGGATGGGATCAGCATTCTATTGTAACAATGAGTGCTGTAATGTAGCTTCCTCCATAGCACATTTGCACCCACAGTACTCACAGTTTTAATAAGAGTGATGAAGATTCCCTTCAGCATCTGTATGAACATCTTTAAATTTTACAACCCATTTCTGGCACAACCTCCAGTTGTTGTCTTTATATTTCTAGGTCACTGGGTTGTATATGTCATGGGATTACTTTCCATCCCCCAGGATTATTGATCCTATCCAAAATGGGCTCACTGCTCTTAGCCACAGTCTGATTGTTTTCTGATGTGGTGAATCTTAATCCTGGTTGCATGTACAATAGATTATGAATCTTAGTTGAAACTGAAATTGTTAGTTAAAGATGCCAATCAATGTATTAATAAGCAGTAACTTTAGAAATATTGCCTTAACATTTCTAACATCAGTCACAAGCTTTGGTTTAATTGGAGATCTTTCAGCTTTAATTATTCTTCTGAGGCTGCGTTGATGCATGGAAGGAGGGAGATTTTTTTAGGAATGTGCTTCTCCCAACTGTCTTTGATTTGAAGCTGATATTAATTCTCAGCAATTACTTACTGTATTCACATCTGAGATGGCCTCACCCCCACACTTCCCTTCTGTTCATGTCTTCACTCGCTTTCTTCAATCACATCTTACTTGGATGTCTTTTTCTCAGATGAGAGAGAAATGGGAGAAGACGAAGGAGCCATTAAAGAAATAGAGGGAGAGAGCAAATCAGAAGAGCAGCCACCACAGGAGGACAAGGCGGAGGAAGAGGAGGAGCAGGAGGAAGAAGAACTGGTTCCAAAGCAGGAGGCAGAGAAGGAACCAGAGCAGAGTCCGAGTGCCCACTGCGAGACAGAATCTCAGTCATCGTAGTTTCAGAGCTGCAGAACGGATCAGTCTGCCCAGAGAAAGGTGTTGGTATGAGCCACGACAGACAGAGTCCATCAGAGAGATTTTTACCAACTATATGATAATATTCCTTGCAACCAACAACTCATTAAAAAAACTAAATGCAGAACGAAATAATAAACGAAAAATATGTTTAATATTTAAAATACGCAACTCTATTGCCAAAAATGGTGCCAGGATTAACCGGCCTTTACAGTTTGACTGGAAACACGTCAGATTTGTGATTGTAGTTTTAATCCAACTGCTGTTTCTTACTGGGGCAGTTTATGTTGTGTTTAACAAGCTTAGTTTAATATGTTGTGATGTCTTTTAGGTTGTTAACAGCTGGATATTGGTTGATTCACTAATGGAAAGTATTATGATTTAAGATGTAACTGCTCACACATGGTTTGTTCTCAGATGCAGAAATTCATGCTTAAATGTAAAGTCTTTCAACGTATTTATTTCACCCTTTGGTAGTAACTATACTTTATTATAAGTTAAGTACATTGACATATCTTACTTGCGTTTTTTTACCTAGTCAGTAAAGAAATGAAGTGAAAACTAAGTGCATCTTAAGATAAACCTTTTGTGAGTCAGGACTTGATCGTGTTTACATGTGTCCAAGCTTTTAGCCTAAAACTAAAAGGTTTAGGAAAATTGTTATAATTACATGTCACTGAACAGTTTTGATAAGATATTTTTCCTGACCGCTCGTCTTTGTTGGAGGTTTAGATGATAGAAAACTTTAGTTTTGCACTTAAAGCTCATGATGTAACAGACCTCATGGGAATGAAGGCTTTAGTTTGTACTAGGGTTCACACCAGAGATGCGTACAGTACCTCCAGTTAAGGAGAGCTGGGATGAAACCAGCCACTGGCAATGTACGGACTGCGTCATTCAGCTGAATCCTTTTAGAGCACACATCTTAGTATTAATTAATTTCCTTTAGGCTTTGCTTTTCTATTTTGCTCTACAGGAAACGTGACAATCTAAGCTTGAAACTAAAATGACCTGGTGTGGAGCCTGCCCCCATGTGGAGGTGGTCACGGTGACACTAAGGATGAAGGAGACTCCTGGAGGTTTGGGGAGATGCGGGTGTTTCAGTGGTGAGGGTGAGCAATGCTAACAACGAGGCTGTCAGCACAAAATGAACCTTTTGACAGACTGGAGTTTAAACTTGCTTTGTAGCAGCTTAATGCCACTCATAGTTCTCTGAAGGCTTTTTTGTTTTTGCCAAATGCGCCATTGTTTTATATGATATTTGCACTGAGTTTCTCTTTGGCCACATTGTATTTTATTCTCCAGTCCATGTATTGATACGCAGAGAGTTGAGTTTTCATCTGTAACTGGCTGTTTCAGCACCTGTTAAATAGAGTTGGTTTGGGTTTTGTTGCATCTGGATTGGGAAGATCAGTTGCACTGACAGTAGGCACCTGGTGCCGTCATAACGCGTGCCTTGGTTGCTGCTGATTGTTACTTAGTTTACAGCGTGATCTGCTCTCTGTCTAGTTTATGTAGGCAGGTTTCGTGGTTTATTTGATTAGAACTATTATGAAGTGTGTGCGATTCATTCAGCTCTATAATGAAACATGAAGAAGGTCTATGCAAATGTGAATATGTTGCATCACCTGTGCTACGAGTGGGCGAAATATTCTTGTGGGGCAGAAAGATTCTTTTGTTAGATTCTTTTGATTCATTTAGTTTGTAAATGACTGTTGATGTTGATCATGTGGCAGAAGGATGATGCCAGATGATTGACAGATGCAGCTATTCTTTTACTTATAATATGCAGCTGGCAACAACTGTGATTTTAGACAAAGCTTTGCTGCCTGAGGACGATGGACCACTCCATGAACTGGGTTGATGACCATAGCTTCTCCTTGCACCAGTTGCCAGCTGGTTCAGCATCCTACCTGTAGCAACCTATGGATTCAACGTTAGCTGGAGGCTCCCAGAGCAAAAATGCTGTTTATCCATGTTAATGTGTTTTAGCAATGAAAGTGTGGTTAGTAATTAACTATATGACCCTGACACTTATATATTTAAACAAACCTTTCAGATTCTTGTACTTAAATAAATTCCTTCTATTTGTAGACTTTTCTTTGCTCAACTGAGTTTCAGGTACATTTCTGCCAGTGCTGGTGGACAGTAAGTGTGTGCATGGCCCTAATAAAGTTTTTTAACCACAAAGAAGACTCTGACTGATGTCATTAGAGATAACGAAAAGAGCTGTGGATCAGTTGTGTCATATCTGTACATGCATGGTATGAAGAAAAATATTTTATATTCCAGCGAAGTGTGAGCTTCACAGAAAAACGTAGAACAAATGGAAAGATTAACGTATACCGACTTTTATTAACTACTAGACTTTTTATTTTTCACTCCATTCCAAATCATTACATGCAAATATGAAGGAAAGGGTCAGTTTGACTTCTAGAACAGGACTGTATGAATAAACTGCCATAAGTGCTCTTCTTTTTTCTAAATCAGGTTGACCTCCGAAGTTGTTCACTGCTGTCCTTTGTTTAAAAACGTTCTTTGCTTTCCAACAGGAAAGCTGCACTAAATGCACAATCCTGACTATCTTAAAAAAACGGACGTTGACCATCACGACTGTGTGATCAAATCACATTACTGCTTCAAAATGGCATTAATTCCTTAAAAATATTTAAAAACGGGCTTAGACTCATAAAAATTTACCCCAAATTTCTAACAAGTGACAGATCTTAACCTAATACAACAGACAACGATTGTGTTATTAGAAGGAGCAGTAAACCAGTGAAGGCAAATCTTTAGATGTAGTGGAGTAAAAGTAAAAAACTGCAGTCATTAAATCAAACAATTTCAAAATAATAAAATGACCGAACAATAAACTGTACAACAGACGTCAGAGGAGCATTTAAAGACTGATCTGAATCACAACCTCAAACAATAAATAGAAACGAGGCGGCCAGACGTCACTGAGTGTCAAGCAAAATAAAACAATTCAACTTCCTGACATCAATCATCAACCAGGATCTATCAATACATGAGGTGGCGAGACTTGACTGTTTTATTCAAGCGAAACACACATGCTTTCATTTCTTCTAACATGCAAGTAACGTTGTGGGTTCTGTAGAATGGAGATGGAGTTAAAAATGAGAACACACATAGACCGGCCTCAGTTTGTGTGTTGAAAACAAAGGTAACTAATTGTGTTAGAAACAAACAATATAATTTACCAGAACAATAACAGCAATAGAACAATATAAACAAAATAATGATAAAAACAGTTAGTGAAGAATAGCTTCAACTGTGATACACAGAAATCATGTGACCCTGTAAAAGCTTCAACCTGCCTTCAGCTGCAGCCGCCTCAGCATCAGCAAAGAAGAGAGCAAACACAACCTGAGCCTGTCTGATGCTGCAGCTCCAGGTATGACAACATACAACCTGCTTCAAGGCCCAGGCGCTCACGGCTTGTTGAGCTCAATAAGTCTCTCAGCAAAGACTGCGAGCGTCCCGATGATGCACACAGCCATGAACACGCAGAGCAGGATGTGGTCCAGAACCATGGCAACGAACTTCCACTCCTCCGCAGCCTGGAACCACACAGAGCTTTTCAGATTAGGACAATATGAACGTGTGGAGCTGAGCCTGAAAATATCTACTTCATATAAAAATGCACTTCTCAGACTATAGTTTCTGCTTTCATGTTTGACTTTCCCACTTAAACATGTCGATGGTCGTACATTGTTAGATTCCTCGTCTGACTTCATGGTCTCAGCGATGTACTTCACTCCTTCGATAGCACTGCGCACATCAGGGTTTTTCACGATGGGGGACTGGTAGGTGACGCTGGTCGGGGTGGGGTTTCCTGTGAGGCAGAGTCCTGGGTTAAAGAATGCAATGTGTACTTTGAACTCTGCTGTTGTTTCTTGAAGGTCTTTTTAGCTTACACTTGTCGGCTCAACTTTCCTAAAGCACTTGCATATTTCTATACTTGTCTATACCTTTAGCATTTATAACCATAAAACACTTGTTGGATCTGTCATTTAGCTGGAGCCTTGCCAGAGATGTCAGAGATGTCCATGTCAGTAGGAAACAGACGCTTCTGCTGGATCTCCTGACTCGGACGCTTCATTGTGGAGAAGAACATCATGTTGGGAATGGTTTCGATGAACACCTGAGACACACAATTAAAGAGTGTGTTATTTCCAGCCTGTTCAGAGATGACTTTTAGGGAGAGGAAATCAGATGAACCTTGCGAATCCAGGGGGGCATGGTGTGTGTGCTGGGCGAGCGGTGATGAGTGTTGATAACAATGACGGTGATGATGATGGAGGCGATGACAAACACCATGGTGAAGAGCATGTATTTCCCTATAAGAGGAACAGCACTGGACGTGGAGGGGATGAGCTCCACAATAACCAGCAGGAACACAGTCAGAGACAGCAAGACGGAGATGGACAGAGTCATCTTTTCCCCTGGGGAGAGAGACACACAGGAAACGGGTAAAGCTGTGACGTGGTTGATTCAACTGCCAATGTCCACCGAGATCTACCAGAGTCAGTGGGCAGGTAGAAGACGAGTCCGGTGAGAAAAGAGAACAGCATGCAGGGAATGATGACGTTGACGATGAAGTAGAGAGGCAGCCGTAACATCATGAAATGATAGGTGATGTCCAGGTACGGCGTGTCCGGGCAGCACGCGTAGTAAACCCAGTGCTTCCAGCTGCGGTAGTCCTTCAGCACCCATTCACCCGACTCCATGAAGTTGCTGAGGTCGGGTCGGTCACTGTCCTGCAAAACAGGAGGAGAAAGGAGCCTCGGTGGAAAAAGCGGCTAAATGTGCGGCTGTTTGATGTTAAAGTGGGCAATTATTATTAGATTTCTCTGTTCGTCACCAGCTCAGGCTAAATCATCAGGACACACGCACCGGGTTGATGACGACCAGCAGCCCGTCGTACGTCCAGGTGCCCAGCTTCATGCTGCAGTTCTGGAGGTCGAAGGGGAAGTGCAGGACGATGATCTCACAGTAACTCTTGAAGATGGCAGGAGGGTTCCACGTTATCTTCCCCGTGTGCTCCAGCAGGACCTTCGTCTCATGGATGATGGCAAAGTCACCATCGGCACTGCAAAGCAGGACAGGCAGAGAGGGGGCGGCTGAATGATTGAGCGGCAGCTGCACAGCAGCTGTGGGAGTGTGTGAGCACGGATTTACTTGTTGTACAGCACCAGGTCCGGTTTCCATATGTCGGTGGAGGGGATGCGGATCTTTCTGATGCCACCGTAATCGTCTGGGTTCCACTTCAAGTTCACATCTTCCCATTGCTTGGGTGAGAAAATGTTAGAAATCATGTTTCAGCAAGTGGAAAATCTGTCAGAATTTCTTTTGATGAATTGTGGCTCCACCTTCTTCAAGTGAAGAGATAAAATAAAATTTATTTTAAGAAAAACGATTATACTAATGAACTATTATATTATAGATGTAGTATCTTCGTAGTACCGGTACTTGTTTTAATGAATACACTGAGTATGTTTGTGTCTATTATGTTGTATATTCTCTAATTGCGGTGCTGCTATTTCTATTTAAACAAACTTTTTTCATACCTGTCTGAGACGAACGTTACTGGTGACAATCTGGTTGACTTCATCCTGGATGAGGATGGGATGCAGAGAAGAATGGAAGCAGTCAGGGGCCAGGGTTTCATCATATTCCACATGTTAATATGTATGTAGTGTTTCTCATAGCCTCAGTTCTTTCAGTTTCTGATATTAAACATGAATATTACTATAGCTGTACTATAGCTCTTTCATCCTTTATTATTTTTTCTCTGAGGGCATAATGTATAAAGACTGAACATTGTCCAACACTTACAGAAAATGCGCATTCAACGGATTTAATGGGAATAATTACGTGATTCTCTGCTGAGATCTGGCAACACAGTTCCCTTTATTGATTTACAGGTTCACCTGAGTTGGGATGCAACCCATTGCGGCTTGGTTCTGTATTAGGTAGTTTTAGTAGTTTGTACTTGGTTGAAAACTTGTACAATAGGTGGTTGGTTGTAAAATAGCTTCAAAAGCTTCAACGTGAGTTAAGGACAGAGCTGAACAAAGGTTCGTTCGAACATGCTAGCTAGCTAGCTAGCTGACCTAATGTCACCGTGTTGGGCTAGCGAGCTGCAAACTGATTTACCTATTTATTTATTTATTTATTTATTTATTTATTTATTTATTTATTTATTTATTTATTTATTTATTTATTTATTTATTTATTTATTTATTTATTTATTTATTTATTTATTTATTTATTTATTTATTTATTTATTTCTATCAAGCCGTTAAAACACTTTACAAAGTCTCTTTGTTATTGTCCATTAGCGACGAACGGTTTGAGGGAGAAGACGGACCGGATAAGCGGCGTGGACGACAGACACAACCGACAGAGGGCGCAGAAGGAGCGCGGCGAACAGTAAGAGTCTCTCTCTGTGTTCCCGCTGTTGCAGCCGGAGGCCTCCGTGCCCGTCCGGTGGAGCCCCCCCCCCGGTGGCCGCCGTGCCCGTCCGGTGCAGCCCCCCCCCCGGTGGCCGCCGTGCCCGTCCGGTGCAGCCCCCCCCCCACCCCACCGGTGGCCGCCGTGCCCGTCCGGTGCAGCCCCCCCCCCCACCCCACCGGAGGCCTCCGTGCCCGTCCGGTGGGGGTAACGTGTGACAGTCTTGTTAAGATCACAAGTTTATTTTAGTTAAAATGAATCTTTATCCGCTTCCCTGTCACAGTTTTTATGTTGCTCTTAGATCTTTCTGCAGCATTTGTCACGGTGGATCATGAAACTCGATGATTTTAACTCGTCTATGTGGGAATTCAGGGCACTGCTTTTAGTTGGTTCAGGTCCAACTTCACCAACTGGAGCTTTGCTGTTACTATTGGTGCCTGTTCCTCTACTTTAGTTCCCTCCTGTTGTTCCTCAAGGTTCTGTTCTTGGACCCCTCTTATTCTCTCTATATATGCTCCCATTGGGGTCCATCCTTAAGAAACATGGCGTGTCTTATCGTATGCTGGTGATTTACAGATATAACTTGCTCTAAAGTCAATGAGGCGCTTTAACCTCTCATTGATTGCCCGAGGGATATAAGAGCATGGCTGGGACTGAAAGTCTTACACTTGAACGAAGGAAAGACAGTACGTTTTGGTGATTCGCCTACTATTACGACCTTTGACCAGGGCCCTGAGTGGTCGCTCCACATCTGAAGATGACAGTGAAAAACCTTGGGGTGATGTTTGACACTGACTTGAAGTTTGACACGGATCAATTCAGTTGTGAAGTCGAGCTTTCTCCATTTGAAGCTTTTAAGTAAAGTTAAGTCTTTTCTTTCTTTTAATAATTTTGAATGTCCACTTCATGCTTCTATCAGCCCCAGGCTTGATTACTGCATGCTCTGTATGCTGGAATTAATCAGAAAACAAAATACTGCTGCTCGTCTATTGACAAATTCAAGAAACTTTGATCATATCACCCCCATCCTGGCCTCCCTTCACTGGCTCCCAGTTGATTTTAGAATTAATTTCAAGCTGCTGTGCTTCGTCTTTAAGGCTGTAAATGACTTTGCTCCACACTGCCGTGTGGAGCAAATACAAATGCTATACAAATACATTTGATTTGATTTGATTTGACTTACCACACTAATGAGCTGTATCAGCTGCAGTCCCACAGTGACTACTACGGGGTCACTGAAGTGGTTGACAGGACGAACCACCTTGTTGTAATTGGTGAAGAGGTTTTTTACCAGCTGAGTCTCGTCATCGGAGCAGAATGCTGCACCTAGGCATCCAGACATTCACCAGAGGTCAGTTAGGCAAAGAGGAGTCTGAACGAGGGGAGAGTAAATAAAAAGCCGAACTACTGAATACAGGCAACAAAGTAAAATCAGAGAAACGGAGTTTATGTTAGGACACCCTTTGAGTCTAGTGTAGTGCCGTGTTCCACTGGGATTGGCACAGTGCTGCTACGCAGGTTGTGACCCACGTCACATCCTTTGCATGTTATTCGTGGTATTTCAGAATGTTGATCCACACGCAGCCTGAGCTGGGAAGCAGGGCTCTAGTTTCATTTAGCCAGTTGGAGACGACTGCTCTCAGGTTTCCAGCCGACACGCAAGCGCGTTGCTGCTTTGAACTACATTCTCCGAGCTTGGTTTGGGACCTTTCCTAAATGTGTGATAGGATTCTGCAGCGTGTTGTGTGTACATTCACTGTCCGTCCACCATCGTCTCTCTGTTACTGGCTACTTTCTCTCCATTTGTTGTCCTGCTGCCATGCTTTGAACTGGCCACATACTAAAATAGAAGGAGGAGGGACAGAGAAGCCACTTGCAGCTGTCGCTCGTTGCTCAGTCTTCCCTCTATTTTCTGCTGCTGCGAAATAAAGTAGTAAGACTATTTCCTGTAGATACAGGATATGATAAATGTTGTACATGCGCACAGAAAATATGGGCATGTGGAGAATCTTCATTGTTAGCTACACTTGAAGAGGACAAAACTGCTCATATTTTGCTTTGAGAGGTGCTTCTACACAATAGTAACAAGTGTCTGTGTGTATAAAATATGTTCATGAAGATACTTTAAGGGCTGCAGGTTTAGCTTTATCTCTGCGTAGGACTGTTACAGTTACCAAAACTGGTCTTTCTTGTAATTAAAGCGCAGGTTTATGTACATGCCGTCACTGTTTCTGGTTAAACTGGTCACATAATGCTGTAATTAGCTTCAAATCAGTTTATGTAAAATAATGTAAAGTGGAATCTTTCATCTGCGTCAGTGGATGAGGATGAGTAGGCCGTGGATTTCTTGCCCAGACATTTGTTTGAACGATAGACAATGGTTGTAAAAGGTTTACATGGTGGATAGAAATGTCTGATTTACACCATAAGGCCCTCAAAGTGCTATAAATTCAGAGAGAGTGGACTTTGCTGTCCAAGTGGCCAGTTCTCAAAGGTCATTTCCCCCAAGAGACAGAGTGAATCATCAAACATGTGCCATATTTACCGTCTGTCCTTGAACAAGGATAATCATCTATAAGAAGGTATTTATTTTTAATTCTGTGTACAAATTTCTCCTTCATTCTAGTTCATGCCCACTTGTCCAGTCTCTGTAGATCTGTAGGTGATAAATAAGTCCCTCATATGATAATACAGCACAGCCTCTAGTGAATATAGATATAGATTAGGTGGGACTTTGTGAAAGAGTGAGACCTTTTTCAGATTTGTAAAAATGTGAGAAATGACTAAAATGAGCACGACCAAGAGGTGAACTATCAAGGTTCCTCTCCCACAAAAACGACAAAGACGACTTACCGAGGACACCAAGAATCCACACCAGCAAGATCTGGCTCTTTGGAAGATTCATATCGGCTCCAGACCTTTTTTAAAACGGTGTTGAGAGCTACAGCATCTGTTTACTAGAGCGTTATTAACCAGTTAACGGGGTTCAACCTGACGGCGTAACGGACTTCACACCGACAAACGTAAGCGTCCCGCTGGAGTCTCAGTGAGTAGTGGGCAAACGGTGTGTCAGTGTGTGAGCGCTGAGCTCTGGTTTCTCATGGCGAGCCTCCCCCACCCCACAGGCTCCAAGGCACAGGAGACAGCTGCACCTGCAGAATATACACTACACAACAACACTGGCGTCTCTGCGTCATTGCTCCTCCGCTTACTTTCTGGAGTAATAGTGTATAAATGTCACTGGATGGAAAGAAGAGAGCGACTTATCAGATGAGACCTGGAGGGATTACAAGGTCCGGGAAAAGAGAAGGCGCTAGAGGTGGTCAGGAAGAAAGATGGACAGGAGGCAGACGGGAAGACAGCTGAGCGCCTCAGCGCTGGAATGAGAAGCATCTGCACACAATGCGCGCACGCAGTGGCAGGAAGCTCACGCTGAACAGCTGAGCGCTCAGAAATGCTACAAAGGTTCCAGGCTCCACTCTGATTTAAGGTGCTGTTTTATGCACTGGGACAGTTGTTGTGCTGCCGGACCGTTCGTTCTCGCATCTTAAATGATTTTCATTACAAGAAATACTTTGCAAAGAAGGTTTTAACCTAGAGAAGACTGTTTAGTCTCAGTTATAAACATAATTTCTTCTCTTTGTCACAGCCAACAATGACAGTATTAATAAAATATGAGATTTATCTTAGAGTAATAGTAATTTAATAAAATGTCTGCAACAAACACATCTGCTCAGACTTTTACTTTTATATTTAAAGTAGTAGTAGCTTCTAGAGGTGAAGGTACGTTTTCTGGCCAGTAGGTGGCAGTACGAGACTGGGAAACCGCAGCACAGGGCTGGATGACATTATTGTCAACATGGGCTGTAGGAGTGTAAACGTAATTGTTTGTGTGTTTCAGGCTGGCAGAAGGTGTATTCCTCTCTGCCAGTTTGTACATTTGCCACCAGCTGGTTTCTGGCTTCCTTTTTTGTCTTCCTCTTCTCGTCTGCCCCCTCTTGTTTTTTTAACTTCATGTCAGAGAAAAATACTTCCTTTTTCAATACATTTTGCAACTACTACACAGAGAAAATGAGAGTAGTGAATATTGAGAGAAATGTAGCCGTGCCCCTTGAGTAGTTCATCTGCCAGGAGGATGTTATACTAATTAATAAAATGTACTAGTCCACCAAAGCCTTAACTTTAAGTGACCCAAGGCTAAATACAAAATATTCAATTTGAGAATCACACATAGATTTTTATTTTTTTTTACTCTGCCAAACAAAACCAAGATTTCATATCTGCGGTAAAAGTTGGCAAGTTTTAGATTATTATAACAGAATTATTTATATCTGCTGTGAGAGGAGGTTTGTCTGTTTTTACAAGGATGTGAGCTTCATAATAAAGCTTTTGAGGCTTCACACTTGTTTATTAAAGTTTATTAAACTGATCATTTTGGCAGCTTTACTGTTTGAAATGTGTTGCATGAAATGAGACTTTGTTGATATGTAACGCTTTTAAATACGACGTGATAAGATTGCAGAGATCTCTTGTATAGAAGATGGAATTAAAATGTGTTTAATAAATACTTAGACCACCTGAAATGTATTTTACACTGCCATCACAGTAGTAATTGATAGAGCATCTTCCGTACAAGGTAAACAGTGATTTGCTTAAGGACTCCTCAATAGAATGGACCTACACTTTGAGGAGAATGCTAAAGACGGCAGGAGTGAAAGTAATCAGACAAAGATTAGTGAGGAATCTGAGATTATTGGCATCAGAAGCACCTTTTCCTCCTCCTGATGATTTGCCACATACTAGATGTGATCAGAGGGGACCAGTTCCCACTGATGAGCACTTAAGCAGGTAGCTTTTTAAATAGTAATAATATTTAAATTTAAGGAGCCACTTGGTTAACAGAGAAAATCATGAAAAGAAAACTGAAAAAAGAAAAAAACTGTTGCAGCTGAAAACAATTTGGCTAAACGTCTACATTTACTAGAATAGTTAAATAGAAAATAAAATAAAAACTAGAATAGAAAATGCGGCTTTTAAATTAATGGACTGTGTGATTTAAGGATTTATTATTTGAGCTATGGAGCTGAATGTTGAATATTTTTTATTCCTTTAGGAGATGATGTTGATGATAATAATAATGCACTTACTAAACCGAATCTTTAATGGAGATTTCAGAACGTTCTTGGCTTGTGTGTGTGTGTGTGTGTGTGTGTGTGTGTGTGTGTGTGTGTGTGTGTGTGTGTGTGTGTGTGTGTGTGTGTGTGTGTGTGTGTGTGTGTGTGTGTGTGTGTGTGTGTGTGTGTGTGTCAGGAAAATGTTCCTGTGAGAGACGGTGTCCAGGTGAGAGATGATTACTTTGTACCCAAATGATAAGTCCTAGTATTTTTCAATTAGCCTGGATTCCTCATTGAAATCCTATATTTACTCACATTTAGATTTGAACCCTATATTTTTAATTTACCTACATTTACTATTTTTTAATCCCTGGAGCTCATTTGACTCACGAAGAACAGGAGGCAAGTTTTACTTCTTGTTTGCTTGTATGTCAAAACACATACACTCTGTGTCACAGCATGACCTGTACATAATGGGGTCGTGACCCTATCAGGGACTGTGGAGAACTCATCTCTGGGTTCTAACACACCCGTCAGCATTGGCAGCAGGCGTACAGAGACAGAGGCTTAGTTTTATACGACAGCAGTCAATGTCAGTTCATAAACATGCGCATGCAGTCAGTCTAGTAAAGATGACATTTCCCCATCATTATTTCGATTACTACACGTTCTTGTTCTTTTTACCACAGATGTGACACGCAGGTCATATAATGACAGTAGACGGAGCATGTGTGGCGATTATTGCTACAGAACTAGTTGTTGTATTTTGAGTGGACTTAAAAGGAAGCGTTTGCTGAAGAGTGGAAGAAAAACACAAAAGAGTTGTTGTAGACATGTTGTTTATGCTTGATTTGGATGTCTTGTGATGTTCCACATTGTAAAACCTCACCAAGACACAGTCTCCCCGGGGCTTCACATGTCTGCCCTCCGCCTCGGTCTGTCGGCATATTTGTGTTTGGTCATGTGCTGAAACTTTCAGGTTTCCAGCGCCACAGACAGACTCAAAGTAGGACCTGATTTGTGTGTTCTGATCAATAACATGATTAAACCAATCATAGCCAACGTTAGGAATAATACAGCTCTGCAGGTAGTAATTGATTCCTAACTCGCACTTAATTGTGAGCTGTGACATGCTCAACCTCCAGACCACTTCACCTGGACGACTCATACTTTTTATCAGCCTTTAGAGGACAGTCCTATTGAAATAAAACCCGGTTTAACCTCTTGTTTTAGACTTTCCCTTGGGGTACGTATTAACGAGGCCTTTGAGTTCCCCAGCAGTGTGTTTGCTGAGTTTGCCAACAAACTGTCATCTTTATACCACTTGAGGCCAATGTAGGCCCACGACCACAATGCTCACCCTTACTGTCTCAAGGCCAACACAGGCAAACCGTAGGACATGTGCATGCCAGTTTGGTAATGCATGGCTAATATTCTGTAAACAGCTGGAAGCTGTAGGGCTAAATACTGCATAACCTTGAGGAGATCGATGCCCGTGTTATGTATGTCTTCACTCATGCAGCGAGCATAATTTAAGTCATTCCCCTGGAGCACATTAGCAATGCGCGGTGGGTCAGTTCGTTTGACCCAAGCCGTCAGACTAGCAGCATGTGGCAAAGAACCAGAGGAAAAACTCTGAGCGAAGACAACAAACAACACAAAAGAGTGATCTTTTTAATCTTAAAGCAGAAAGACAGCTAGAGTGAGGGAGGAAGCAGAGGACAGCACATACGAAACGGCAAGGAAAGGAGAAGGACATGATGGACATTAAAGTTGTTTGTAATTAGAAACAATAATCTAGATGTAGGAAGTGAGTCAAGACCACAGCGCACAAATTTCAGGAGGTTCAAAAATAAAAATGAGAGGGAAAAACAAAGCGGAGGAAAAAGTAAATGAGTGACAGCCCAAACCAGAAGGTGCATAAAACACAACAGCAAACAGCAAACTTGTCTTCTCATCCATGATCCACTCCTGTATTCTGTGGAGGTGCTGCAAATGGGGGAGACAGCTCACAGGGGGAGAAGAAGAAAGCAAAAGATGGAGAGAATGGCTGGAGAGAGGACATTCTAAGCATAGAGATTCAGACACATGTTCGTCCGTGATTAAAACACTGGATTATTGTGTGCATATGAGGGCTTTACAGCAGCAAACCTGATCCTGCTTACCCAGAAGACGATAGTCCGTCTGAGTATGATCATGTTTATTTCTAGATCCCTGAGAACCAAGCGTTTGAAAAAGCAGGATTTCTTCTGAAACCGACCATATTTTATTTTCTTGTACCATGTACCAACTGCTTCTGGCTGTCATCTCCTTTGTTGTGGGGACGAAAGCAATCAAGCCCCAATCATGGTTACAAGAGACTTACTCAATGCAGCCCTTGTAGTGTGAGTTACTGTAATGCTTATTCCATCTGTTGCTTTCAAATGATGTCAAAGAAGTAATTGTTTGCCCGGTGACGCTCACTGGAGCAATCCCCAGAAAATCCCCTTTTGTCATTTGATGCTTGGAATGTACAGTACTGAACCTCCTATTAGTTGGGGATGTGCTGCTGCATTACAAGGAGGTAAAACTAATTGTATTCCTTGGATTCCATTGGACTGGATTCAGTAGAGCAGGTTCAACTCGCATAATAGGATTGGTACAACTAGTACCAAGTTAAGATGTACTAGTCGTTGCTAGCATATTTGTGTAGATACCCACTGCTCTGGCTTGTTTTTGTGTTTGGAGTTTTTTTGGCATAAGCAAAGCCAGGCACAAATATTGGACTATAGTCTGCACTGCCTGAAGCCACAGGAACAGTGTGATTAGCCTGGGTTGTTCCACATGGATAACCTTTTAATGCAAAGGATGTGAACTTGTCAAATACTATCAAAATGCTAATAGCCTTCACCTTAGAAGCTGAGGAAAACCTTTCGACTGGTATTTAGCTTCTCTGGGACTGTCAGCGTAGATATTAAGAAGGAATAAACACTTAAAACCACTTTATGAAGGAGGATTTACTGCTTGTTGTGATTAGCATGGAGAGATTAGGAGCTACAGTCAAACATGTTATGAAGGCAGCGTACGTCTGCACCAGGTAAGACTTCATCTGTCTTAAGATGGACACTTTCATTTTATTGGATTTAAGAATCATATTTCCAGTTTGAAGGCGAACTGTGTGCTGAGGGCTGGCTTTGCTTGGCTGACATGCTTAGATTGATGTTTCTGTACCAGGGCTGTGTCTCTTGACTCTGACCTTTGCCCAGATTACCCCCCGTCTCGTCTCTAGTCATCCTTGGCTCTTTGCTGTATTCTCGCCGTCTCTTTTCCTGTCACATTCTCTGTTTGCATATGCCTTTCTATCACTCTGCCGTCCTCTCTGGGTCTGTGCTCCAATCTTGCTGTCAGTCATTTTTTCATGGAGGTTCCAAACTCTCATTTCCTGAGCAGGAATCCATTAGCAGAGGTCTGCTCTGCTATTACCTTCTGTATTACCAGGCTGTCCCTGACAATTAGTTGGGAGACAGGGGACACAAGGCAGCGGTGGACACGGTCATCCTAACAGCTGGAACCCAGCCAGGTGCTCTATAGGGGTCCTAGACGTACCATGGCTGTGCTTTGTGCCGCGCTTTACTAAATGACTAAAGGGCCACTCATTTTCATGGACACCTGTGATTCTTGTCAAGCTGACTGTTTTTATCAAAAAGAAATGCTTCAATTCCAGCCTTTGAGTGGGAATGATCCTGAAGCCATGCCAGCTAGCCTCATCATGTAACACCTGTTAGTGGTAAACAATGGTCATGTTCATGGCAACTGTTGCTGAACGGGTTATTCAATCATTGAATCAATTCCAAACAATTAAAAGTTAGAAATTCTAGACAATTGCCAGTCTTCCCAATGATTCTATGACCCAGCACGTTCACCCCATGGTGAGACCGCGTGGTGCTTAATGATTCAAAAGCCCAAGAGCTGCCTATTCAAGGTCCGGACCTCAACCCAGTTCAAATGCAGCAACATAACTTTAACAGAGTAAATGCCCCAAAACCTCAATGAGCTGAACAAGGTTGTACAGAAGAATGGACCATACACCTTCACAAGTCTGAGGGAGACTGATTAAAACCTGTGAGGGAAATGATATCCCTGTCACCGGTGGATCTGCAGCTATGGCTGAAAATATGCACTGACAGAGCTAATTCTAAAATGCAGCTATTACCATGTGTGCTTTTTTTATTTTGGAAGTAATTTTACAGTGTTACTCTTCTTTAACACCTGATTAATATTCTAAGCCAGTCGTCCTCTGTCAACATGTGACCATTTGAAGCTGGATCAGACAAAGAGAGCCGGGTGGACATCACACCTTTGATCTGATTGCCCCATGCGTGCACAAGTGTGTCTCTGTGAATGTGTGTGTTATTTCCTGGCTATTCCACATTAAAGAGGCTCACTTGAGAGAGAAAAAGGACAGGTAGAAAGCAGCCTTTTGATCTTAACCTTGGGTGGAGAGAGAAGCAGAGTGTCTGTGTACATAGCATACCATGTAAAGCGATCGTTGAATGTCGAGCCTGAGGTTCCACGTCGAAAATGAGGACAAACAATGAGATACAGTGACAGAGAAGTAAAACTCATCTGTATTAATTAATAAATAATACATTGGGTGATCAGTTTTAATTTAGCTGAACAAGGTTAAGTTAAACTTCAAACTATGAAGACTTTGGTGTATAAACACAGCAACTGTAGCAGTGTTGGAGACGGGAGGAACCATTTGAACTGGTTTTGTTGTCAACGAGTAAAATAAGCATTTTCATCATGGTGTTGGGCTATTCGGTTTTAAAATGTTACCAGGGCGTCGTTAGGCACCGACTCATTCTGTTCCATTGTATTGTGTTCAATCCCCAGACATCACAGAGATTGATAATACAAACATTCCATCCAGTCTCTCTCGAATTCAAATTACACTTCAGGTAAAGCAAAGGCAATGGGGTCAGCTTGTAATCTGCTAAAGTATAATCACTCTCATGCATAATAGAACAGTCCTGTGGTGTAATAATAATGCAGACATGGAGATAGCTTGTTGCCTGGGCAATCAGTTATGCGCTGCAGACATTTCCATTTGACATTTCAGGTGTTTAAGTGATGCTTTCATCCTGAGCTACAGTAAGGACATAGGACACCCTCCTCCTAACATGATCGCTTATTTCTTTATCCTTGCATTTACTTTGCATTTCCTGCAGCTGAGGAACACTAATGACAAACATGACTCTGTGTCGACCGTAGGTGTTTGACTTTTTTAAGATGACACGTCCCAGGATAAGTGGAGGCTTTGTTCTCAAACACAGTTGTGTCTTGCTGATAGTCGGTCGGTTTGTGAGTAATAATAACCAAGCAACACCTGTGGACAAAATAGATCGAATAGATAGAATAATGTGCAACCTTCCATGTTTTCACATGACGTGGTCTTAGCTTCACACACACAGAAGTAGGTCGGCCACTTGTGGTCACTTCAAGCCACACTGCTTTGTTCCTCTCAATGGCTCTGTCCTAATGTCAAAATGCCAGTGAGTGTTGTTTGCTGTGTGTTTGCTGTGTGTTTGCTGTGTGTGTGTGTGTGTGTGTGTTTGCTGTGTGCGTGTGTGCGTGTGTGTGTGTGTATTTGCTGTGTGTGTGTGTGTGTTTGCTGTGTGTTTGCTGTGTGTGTGTGTGTTTGCTGTGTGTGTGTGTGTGTGTGTGTGTTTGTGTGTTTGCTGTGTGCGTGTGTGTGTGTGTGTGTGCTTGCTGTGTGTTTGCTGTGTGTGTGTGTGTGTTTGCTGTGTGCGTGTGTGTGTGTGTGTGTGTGTGTGTGTGTGTGTGTGTGTGTTTGCTGTGTTTGTGTGTGCGTGTGTGTGTAATCCCAAACGTTGCTGCACTTGTCCTCCAACCCTTTCAGTCTGATAATTGCAACCCTCAGACTCAGACTGATTTCCACTTGTCTGCCTAAATTTCGATATAGCTGTTCTTTAACATCAAGGACCTCTATATGACTAAGTGGGAGAGGGAGAGGGGCCAAAAGATAGGTGCACTAAAACTTAAGAGACTATTGGCTTGATTGTGTGTCACAAAGACAAGTTTCTAACTTAATAACAGTCCCAGTGGTTGGATGGTGTTTTTGCAGCACTGGGTCCTTTGGTCCTAGGACGCTGTATGTCTACCATTTTCCCAATGCAGTGATTTGAAGGTCATCCAATTAGCCTCCCTTTCAAGTTGAGCTCCTCGCTGGTCATTCTCTATTAATGGAATTAGTCTGTATTACCTTACTCAGCTTTCATGTTTGCCAGTCTTTGAGTTGGTCAACTGATCTAAATTGGCTTTGTCAACCAGTTATTCATCTGCTACCCTGTTTATTTCTGACCAAAGAGCTTTTGGCCTCTTGGAATAAAACTATAATCACAACACAGAACTTTACTTAAACGAGGATTGGAGTTCTTGTTAATTAAACATTTTTTTGTTTTTTACCTCTGTTTCTTATCAAGCGGGTTTTGGGAGGAATCGCAGCCGAGTGCTCTGCTCCCAACACTGTGATCAGTGTTTTCACAGAGACCCTCTTTGATGCTGTAATGAGCCCAGTGTGGTACGTTATTATTATCCAGAGACAGCAAGCAGAGAAAAGATGGATGAAGAGACATAGGAGGGGAGAGAGGGGGAGGGAGAGAAAGCAAGTCAGTGGGTGGCATGTTTAGAGCGGTTGGTCTGAACTCTGGAGCACTTAGATGGAATTCATATGTGAATGATGAGCAAAATGCAGCTTTAAAGTTCTCGCACAGCAGCTGTACCAGAGCCAGTCCTCCGGATGCAGAGCTGCCACTGGGAGACCACCTGTCAGCACTGAGCTGCGCTCGGAGTAGGACGCTGCTGACAACTGATCCCACCAGTTAGCTCTAAACATCTCAATTTATGTCACAATCAGAGATTTTGTATTTGTTGACATCTTTTTGTAATGAGCAACATTGTACCCTGCATTTTATAGAATTAGGAATTATTGCATGTAAATAAAGATGCAGATTTATGCACATGACTGCTGTAAGTCAAGAGACACTCGGTACGAAAATAGTCAAAGTAAGTAGTTTGCCCTTTTTCCCGCACTGCAAGGTTGCAGTAATTAGAGGTGTTTTTCACCAAAAAGCAGGCAGTGTTATTATTCCAATTGGAGTGCTGAAAAATCATGTTATATAGAGGAGGGAAAGGACAGGGAGCAAAAGAGAGGCTTATCTGAATAAAAAGCTCTTATCATGTTGTTTCCGCCTCTCGAAGCCTTTCGCGTATCCCCAAGGTCAACAGCTAAATAAATGTCTTGTGCCTGTTTTCTGCAGACATTCTGTCATATTATATACTTTTCAACTCTGTCAAGTGATATGATATTATACACACAATAGTTTTAACGCATCCACTGAATCCTTTTGTTTCTCGTTAATACACTCATTGAGTGCATTGTTGGTCGATGATTATTAAAATTTGTTTTTGACAGATTTGAGCTCTAGTTCTTTCCACAAAATATCATCTGCATTTTTATTTTGTTTTATTGTTGATGAAGATTAAGATTATATCATAATCATCATTTATATAAAATATATATAATATATATATACTCATATTAACGACTGATGTGACATTTAAAGAATTAAAAATATTTATACTGTAGAACAATGTTAATGAAAACTAAATAGCCTGATGATATGTTGTTCTATTGTAAACTAAACAAGAAATAATTTAATAATTTCATCAATTGTCCAGACAACATTCAAGGAATTAAACACAAGAGACACTGTGTGCCCATAAAATCTGTGTATGGCACAGCAGGCAACTGAGAGCAGTTGGGGACTGATTGCATGGAGATTGCTCCAGATGAATAAAGACATTCAGTCACTCTTTCATGTGAACTTCTGTATGAACACAGTGTGAATCCCCATCTCTCGCTTCCTTCATCTCTCCAGGATTTGTTCCCTCCATTGTCCCCATCAATCTGTCCCTCAGCCCTCTCCCATGCTGCAGATGTCTGCACATGACGACGCACACACTCTGCAAAGGTTTCAAAGCTGAGCTCAACACGTTTCCTCAGCGAACAGACAAACGTCTCCGCACTTCGCCGTGCATGTTGAACACGCATGCACGCGGTGTACACAACCTCTCCCCGGCCAGTAATCCCTCCTCTTAGCATCTCCTCGGTCCTATTATGTGGGGATTTTCCTTCTGATGGGAATTCCAGCAGCAGCCACGCTGAGGTTGTCTAATTAGCCATAGATGGATGACTTCAAATACAAGTAAATGAGCAAAGATCTGCCAGTGGACAAACCATTTTAACCCCGACAAGAAAGGGGACATCTACCAGTCCCAATCACAGGGAACCACTTTCTAGAAGAGGAACAGTTTTGAACTGTGCCCAGGTGTTTAGCTCAGGTCTGGTCTTTTTATCACTGTCCAAACAGCACAACAGATTTGTGCAGATTTAATATTTCCCAGATTGTATCGTAATTTGTCTGGACCAAACTTGGCATTCATCATCCACTCACATCTGGACTGCAGTTGAAATTTATGGCTCTGGACATTTACATCTAGGTAACAGTTGTACAGTTGATTAATTTATTAGTAGGTTTGAAGAGGGAAGCTTGCTCAGTCACAGTGTGAGCATCTGCAAAGGTTTACTTAAAATCCTTATATTTAATTAATTGGATTTAATTATTTGAGCCTCTCCCTGTAGCTGTCTATAAATTCTGTTTCCTACAGTCGTCTCCTATTTGCTTTTTGTTGCCCAGCTATTCTGTATGACACACACACACACACACACACACACACACACACACACACACACACACACACACACACACACACACACACACACACACAGAGTAGAGCTGCTGACCACTGTGAGCTTGGTAGTGGTAGTTCGATTTCTGGCTCCTTTTCTCACCTGTCCAATGGGCAAATCACTAAGGTTGCTCCCAATGGGTCCAACCAGCTGGGATCTCTGCCATTAGCCTGCGCTAATGGACTAATGAAAAGCAGTGTAAAGGGCTTTGAGTGCCAACCAGGTAGAAATAGACTAGTGTGTAACATTTAAAATGTGATAAAAGCTTATTCTCAGGTTTGGGCAGTTTTAAATGTAAACAATCGTAGGAAACCAGCAGCACCGTTTGGCCTGGTCATGAAATGTGGTAGAAAAGTTGAATTAAAACTGAATTAGTGGTCTGTGAGAGATCAGATCGATCCTCTAAAAGAACCCAAAGCTGTTAGTGGTCCTTTGGCCCCTCTTCACTTCTCTAAAGCACTGTTTAATACCCCTCTCTCCACCCATATCTATCCATCTTCACTTTACTCGCTTTTTCCCCAGCCTTTATACCCCTGTCCTCCTTTGACACTCTTCTTTCCCTCTGCTCATCCAATACTGATCCTCCATTCATCCAGCTTTTGACCTCTGTCCGTAATGCTGTCCATGCAGCCATGATGGAGAGTACAAAGGCTTGAATTTTGGGGATTACCTCTACAGATTTCCTATTCCGTTCCTCACTCTATTTCTCTCCCCTCATGCGTCGTATATCTCGTTACTTTCTCTGTACCGTTTGCTATTTCTCTCTCTCTCCCCCCGTCTGCTGCCATTTTCCTTCCCTTCTCTTTATCTGTCCTGGCTGTCTATCCCTCACTGAGTAATCCCACATCCCTAGGTGGGATTGCTGGGCTGACGCACAGATTTTTGTTGACTCTTAGTGGGGTAATCTATGTTCTGATGTGGACAGTTTGTCTGTGGCTAAACCGATTGGACAGAGGAATTACTGACGAGAGAAAGCACTCATGGGTGCGGAGGGGAAGAAATGTAGTAGAGAGAAGACCAGCAAAAAAGTGTTATTACGCTGTCAATACGAAGACATTGAATTAGACAGTTACTCACTGAATTCAGTTCCAAGTTAAACATTTTTTTAAAAAAGATGTCACTTTGTTGTTGGTTGTTTCTGTTACTGCACAGTTTATCACCCTTTTGTGAACTGATATAGGAACCGACTTTTCACTAGAATGTAGTTTACTAGAATTTGACCAATCTTTGACAGCTGTTATTGACTGGAAAATAAGAACTTGATACTACAGAAATGTTCCCACATTTGTGTGTGCACGTTGTACTTGGATGTGGACATACACGGCCACACACTCCTTATTCCTGCTGTTAATTTTGCATATGTTAGCCATGATCAATGGGTCTGTGGGCTAATGGTTATAAATGCATTAGCACTGAGACCTAATCAGCCACTGTAGACACACATGCACAAGCTCATAAATATATAAACATAGGTAAGAAGACGCACACACTTTTTTCTAATCTCTTCCAGAATATGGTGAGCAGCATTTTCCTAGGATCTAATTTCCTGTTGAGTTTCATTTCATTACTAAGTCATGAGCTGCCATATTTACTAATCTATGTGGCAGAATTCAGTAACACATGAAATGAGTGTACAGTTGTTTTTCAATAATTCTTTACGCATTCAAATATTGTTAATGCTATAATTCATCAGCATTGTAAAGAAGATAAATAAATGTAAATTAAGTTGTAGACTCAACTTGCATCTTGTGCAGGACATTCTAATGCTTTAAGAATACTATTCAGCAGTGTTCCTGCATCTTTAGTTCTTTTAGTATCTATCCAAAGTCTCTTGGTAAAAGTGTCGACCAATTATTTATCTATAGATTTGGCTTTTGGCACTCGAGCAACTGTTCTGATTATAAATATGTCAATTTTCCCAGATACAAATCCAGCTTTTTACAAATCGAGCATCGAGAGGCAGAGCTGAAAATAAATGTTTAGTTTTCCCCAAGCCTTTCTCTGGCAACGCTAGATTTTTAATATCAGACTTTTGTTTGCATATGTAATGCCATCTAAGCTTATTGTGGAAACTTGGATTTGTTTCTGAGGCTAACATGAATTATAGCAGAAAGCAGAGGGAGATAAGTGCAACGGGAAACGAAGCACATGCAAACAAACACAAAGACGGGACTTATCAGCTCTGTTATTGATAGAACAGCCAAAAACTAAAGGTCAGCTTTTGTAACTTATGGTTTAAAGGGTGAATATTTCACCTCCATATATGCACTGAAAATGCCAAGATATCATTCTCACTTTAAAGCTGGAACAACAGTTTTTATGGGACCATTTGGTCTGTAGGGCACTGTATTGTTGTGTAATTTAAATGTTTATTACCTCATCATAATAATTGACATTAATGATAATTAGTTCATGCAACTTACAGTAGTAGTAGATGATTATATCCAAGGGCAGAGGATGAAAAGTGAAGGGTTTTGAATTGTGTGTGTCATTGAAAAGGTGCAGGAGAGCAGTGAAGTCATGTCAAGTCCTGCATGCGATGTTGTTCACTGTTGCTTCACGTTTTCTCTACATTTGTATGTGAGACAGTCCTGAGCAGAGATTAATTGCGTACAGTGGGCATATAAATGAGCCTGTGTGCTGCTGTATACGTTAGAGAGACTAAATTAAACTGCATTTGTCTCAGCGCTGAATATGTTTAAGAAGGCGCTTCTAATGCAACACTGGTAGAGCTTGAATGTTGCCATAGGCATTAATCATGTTTATCATCAGGCATTAAACATTAATCGAATTTAAAATTGTATGGAAACATGTAAACAGATTTTCTGTTGAGCGGAGGTAATTACAATTATGTCATAAGCAAAGTCACAATGAAATGTGCAGAAAGGGACAACGCAGTGTAACGGAAACAAACGAATTTGGCAGATCCTGTGTCTCATATTTAAATTTTATTTAAAACATTTTGGCCTTGATGTAGCGTCCTTCTGTTACTGTAAATCAGTATGAATTGCAGATGTCAACATGAAGTATTGTTGAACACGATGGATGCGTTGTCAACGCTCTGGCTAACGGTACAATCCTTCCTGAGGAAACTCCAGCTGTGTCTCAGCCCAGACTCTGCCTCATGCGCTGCTAACGTGGGTTTCAACACGTTCGACACTTGACTCACACTGGTTCTTTCTCAGCAAGTGTCCGACAGATGGCAGCTAGTAGGAGGCGGCCAATTCAAAATCAACTCAGAGGATTTTCACGCTGACATTATGACAGAAAGAAAAAATGTGAATGGAAAACATTTCCCTTCCTCACGCTCGCGTCATCATTCTGATCCGTTTGTTTGGGATTCACTGACTTTTTGATTTACCACCTAAGTCCAACCTTCACGCTCTTCAGATTTGGGGTATGATTTCCTGCTCTGGATGAATTCTAGCAGTGTCTGGTAATTTGTGTTGTTGTGGGAAGACATGGCATACAAAAAAACAACGCCAACATTAATAGAAAACACATAGGTCTGTTTAAATGGTAATTGATTTCACATTTTCCTCTGTGGTGGATTGATTGATGCATTATTTTTGTCATGTGATGTCTGTCCTTGCAGTACATGCATAATGTTGATGTTAATGCTAAATGTCAAGGCTAAAATTCATCCCCAGCATGATAATCGATGAAAGTGTGAAGTGTGCTTGTTCAGGGCTTTACAGTTTGAATGGATGCTGGGCTTCTGGATGGATTATTAGACGAACCAAGTGATATTACACATAAAAAAAGGTTTAGGACACAATGTGCAGACAAACCTTCACCTAGAATAAACTGGGCTGCTGTTTCACTTCCCTTTCTTAGAAAGCTGTTCTAGAAGACACATCAGTTGAGTTTCAGCTGCAATAGGTGGTGACGCCTGTTCTTTGAACTTTTCTTTTTCCTCTTAACATTCATTCTCCCAATTCAAGGAAAAGAGAATACAATTACCGAGCCGTGGCTGCGTGGATGCTTCATAAATGTTGTTTCTTGTGAGGAACATAGCAGTAACAGGGCTGTTTGACTTTTACGTCTGGCAGTAACTTTGAAAACCACTACAGAGAGCTTGACATACTGTCTGTGGGAAAGGGCTTCAATTTACTGGCACCAGTGACAGAAATATTAAATTTGCATGTATTTTTATCTCGGCTAAGAAAAGAAAGGTGAGGGGGCCGACAGAGGAGAGAGGCAGGGTAAAAGGAGCAGAATGTGCTCTTTGTTTTAGCCAACCGTGTGTGTGTGTGTGTGTGTGTGTGTGTGTGTGTGTGTGATGATATAGTTACTTAGCATATCTACATGTTTGGAAGCAGCAGGCAGAGCGAGAGTGAAGACAGTACAAGGTTGCTTATGAAGGATAAGACCTAAGAATAGGTGCAGCATGGATACTTTAAATGATTCGAATATGTTGATATTGATAAGTTGACTGATTTATTAAAGCTCGCCCACTGGCCAAAAAAGTCGTCTGTATAACTACAAATGGCAACAAGCTGCATTTCTCTTGTATTGTTGTACTTTTATTTATTGTTTGCCAACATTTTACTGCTTTACTAAACATGATAATTAATTTTCCTACTAACCTTGGTGCCGTTTTTTTCTCTATCTATTTAAATTCAGTAGAAAGGCAACATGTTCCTATCATATGTTCTGTTGTATGTCCGCCTTTGTCTTTGTGCCTCGACAATGTAATAGATCAAATACATGCAGCAATAAATCATCACTACTGACAGAAGTCTCTCTCTCTCTCTCACACACACACACACACACACACACACACACACACACACACACACACACACACACACACACACACACACACTGTACAGATGTCAACATGGTGCCCCCAAATGCATGTGTTTGTTTGTTGTTGATGCGATATGTCCAGATGGGAAATGCTGAAAATGATGAAGAGATGAGAAAAGATGAGAGATGGAGAAAAAAACCACAAGTATAAAGCTTCATGATCATCAGTCAGGTATCTGTGAGACATCTGAACTACACAGCTGTGTTTGTGTGTGAACGCAATGATTGCACAGGATTCGGTTTTGTTTGGTCTTGAGTTGAATGTGATTTGAAGGACATTCTTTAAGGTGGGCCCGCTGTCATAACAACCTCACGACGACAGAGGTATAGATGTCAAAAGACGAACATGGGAAACAATGGAACTGTATGATACAAAAAGCAGAGGAGGTTAATGAACACTATTTTTAGTGTTTTTCTGCTTCCCCAGAGGAAAATGGCAAATTTGATTTACTGTGCTTTATCTAAATGAAATGTGTTATTACATGCAAGCAGCCTTTTAAGAGGCATAACTGGATTACACATGGTTTAAGATATTACATGCTGGGTTTTCTAAATATAGGCCTATCGCATTCAAAGGATTTGTGTGAACAGCCATCAGTTGTACATGTTACTAAGCAGCAGCTAATGAGCATCCACTGCGGTTCAGTTCAAGGAGAAGTGTGAGCAGAACTTGTACACTAGTTTGTTCCTTAGTGCTTATAGAAATTATTTTTAGAGTTATTGATAAAGTTCCACAGTAAAAGAAAGTGTCTAAACTAGAGGTGGTACAGTGCATTTAATGTTGGCAGCACTGGGTTTTTATTACAAATACATGATCAGGTTGAGGATGAACTGGTTCTAATACCAACTCTGAAACAGAGACTGGTGCTTAACGCTGCCTCCCCTTCTACCAGTGTCCCATCGACTGGTGTCGGCCCGATGGCTGCACATTTAACAGTGGCCCAAAAATGTGAGGGCGTATTTCCAAGTGGAAAGTGTTCAGTGCAGTTGCAAGACGTCCACCTCAAGGTCAGACTTTAAAAGATGGTGCTAATGTTCGGGTGAAGACTCCTGCCTCCTACTACCTTGTGAATAGGAGCAAAGTTGTAAAAGTAAAAGCCTTTGATTTGAAAAACAAATGTAAACAATAAACCCAGGACCGAATTTTAATTAGAGACGTACAACTGAAGGGTTCACATACACACTCTGTGTTTGTTGGGTGGAAGTCATTCAGTATTTTACATGCTTTCCAGGGACCATTTGTTGACATGTTAGTTTGTTTCTGTAAAAAAAAAAAAAAAAGAAAAAAAAAGAAAAAAAAGACAACAACGAAACAGAACAAAAAACGTCTTGTACCAGACTCATTTGCTCGGGAGGCAGGAAGAGAGATTCAGCGACACTGGTTTATTGGAGCCAAGAGAAATATTAGTATTCTTTAAGAACACCCAACAATGAAGAAGGGAATTATGTTATAATTACCCAGCAATAACAACTGAAGGTAATATGTTCTAATTAGACAGTAATCATCACACAAATGTACTGTATGATTAAATTAGGTCTTTTTAAAGATTGAAGTGCTATATGTTTTAATTAGCCAGGACTGAAATGCAGAAGATATATGTTTTAATTAGCACTGTCTCCTGTGGCCTTAAGGCCTCAGGGCTTAAACATTAGGTAGAGTGTTAATCAAACCTGCAGAAATGAGACTAATTGTTTTCTTACAGCGGTTCTCCTGTGGCATGACAGAAATAAGCCCTTCACATCCCTTTTCTAATGTTTTACTAGTGTTGCTTGGCCTAGTTTAATCTGGTCCCAAGTGGCCCGTGGGCTTCAGCAGGTATCTATGCATCTTCATGCCACAGCATGTACCTGTAACACTGTCGCATCCCGTTTTATTACCACAGCCCCCCACAACACATCTTTGTAATAGAACGTTCTCATGCTCTCTTTATGTCAGTTAAGCATTTTCACTGTTGTCATGTTCTCTGCGGTCCATTTGTGAAGTGCATGATTTGGGATTTACACAAACTTAAGTTCCTGCTATAACAGGCTTCTAGAGCTCACTTACTGTAAGTTCGATAGTGCTTCATATTCGTCGTCATGTCTTGTTTTATTGCCAGACGTCCCACACAGATTGATGGTAAAACAAATCCAAACTTGTATCAAAAGTCTAACTTCTGCAGTGCTATTTTAGCACAGACATAAATCAATCAAACACTGACGACAGCAGCAGGAAACCCGTGCTCACTGTGATGGATGACCTATTTCACACAAGTTTCACGTCTCAAGTTTATCTTCATAACGTGCAAAAATAAGTAGACACCACTTGCTGCTAGTAAAACAGAAACATATTCAGAAACATTTCAGTAACTTCAGTAATCGTCAAATGTTAATTGGCCAAAGGTTTCTCAGAGTCGCTACAGTTTGTTTTGGGCAATAGACCAGCTACACACAACCATTTGACTTTGTTCTCACGTGTGAAGCATACAGAAACAAGCACAGTCCCTACACACACATTCCATCCATGGATGTGATGTGTTTGTCGCATCAGGTATGGTTTTGATACAGATACTTCAATCACTGTGTATCTGTGACAAGACAGTAATTGGGACAACTGTGTATAAAAATTTACTTGCTTGTGTGTGTGTGCGTGCGCGTGCGTGCACGTGTGTGTGTCTCTAAAGGATTGTTTGGTTATACATGGCTTCTCCTGAATATGGAGTGTTGGGTTATGACGCGCTCAGGGACCTGCTTCCTGTCACATTTAGCCACAAACACACACACGTGCACATTTTATCTTTCCCCTCCTCACTTTGTCATGTGCTGTTAAATTGATTTTACCTCCATTCAGCCATATGGCACCGTATATTGTGTGCTGAAAAAATGGAAAAAAGCAGCAGGTGCAGATAAAAATGTTAAGAATGCAGAGAAGAGAAATGTGGCAAAATGAGCAGGGATGACACTCGTATGTCATATGATGAATCTTTAACACACCTTAATTTCCCGTTGCTGTCGAACAGTTTTAATTTATGGAGAAATAAATAATTGGGTAGCTTAAATAGTTTTTGTTGTAGCAGCTCGTTATTTGTGTCAGCCAGGTTTGCCCTTCATGTTCAGGAGGAGCTAATGGAGCACTGTACAAATGAGCAGGACCGTTAGAAATCTGATTACATGCAGTGTGTGTCAGGTGTTGAGTCTTAACGCCACTGAATGAAGAGGTAGAGCAGGTACCCACCAATCATAGGATCAAGTGTCCTTGGGCAAAACACTGAAGCCCATGTGCGTCAGCCTCCAGTGTGTGAGCGCTTGTGTGCACAAATGGGGAATGTGACGCAGAATCAGAGTGCTTAGAGTGTGATAAGGTAGAAAAGCCACACTGTGCCACATTGTTATCTGACTTTTCTGCTCACATAATTGAATTATATCCTGTACATCTGAAGCGGATGTGGACTTTGCTCTTCTGGCTCTTCACATCGTTGTAGAGACTTTGGGAAGCGAGCACTACATCACGGTTCCAAATGAAGTTGATTGAAGAGTGTAAGTAAACACCGCTGGCTGGAAAGGTCACATCTGACCGTCACTAGCTGAGATCTGGTTCCTGGGCCTCTTGCCAGACCATCAAATCTCTCATTTCTCCTTTGCTTTTATACATGATGCTAACGTCCACTGTCTACTATGGAAGCTAAACACAGTGCTGGTTCCTTTGTGAACTAAAGAATGGAGGAGAATGGATGACTTACTTTGCTTGTTGACAGTGTTTATACACAGACTAGGAGCCGAGTCAAACACAAGGAGACTAGAAGGATGGAGGTGACGGCATGTCTCCTGTGTGTCGAGGCAAACGACTGCCCACACTGAACCTCTGGACCTGATTGTCTGAAGTTTCCTATGTTAAAGGGCACATTTCTACTATTCTGTTGCCTAATGCTTCATCAAGATGAATGTTCTGTATAAACATTTAGGGTCTTGACCTTACTTTCCCCATTTATTTGGTAGCTGGCATTATATACAATGTGAAATGTAATTAACTGATTTCTAAACCATTAAGTTACCAAATGATCACACTCTGTTGACAGTAAAGACCTTAACAGTGTTTCTGAAAGCAGTAACAGCTGTGGTATGTTCATGCTGGGAAACCTAATAATGTCAAAGCTGGGACCACCAGAAGAAAATTATTGGGTCTACCGGATCCACGGACTGCAGGGCCTGTTGTTACAGTCTTACTCCTCCAGTATACAGACCAACAGTCATACATTGCTTCACGTTTTTAACAAAAGGTTATATTTTAAGAGCGAGTTTGAATAAATACATTTTTTTTTAAAAAGCAACCACAGTTTCCTCCTTTAGCTAAACTCTCTTCTTCTCTTCATCTTCTGTTAGTGGCTGGAAAAAAAGTCGATATGCGGCCATCTGATATTGCCTACAAATGAAGTAGAGTTATTGAATTAGCATTAGACTAGCCACAAGCTAACATTAGCAATGTAAGCTCAGTTCGCTCAAACGGCACAGCACAAGCTCAAAAAATAAAAGGTTGAATACACGTATATGACTATTGCCGTTCTGTCCAGGGTGTTGTTTCCAGTTTCTTCTTGGTATCCATCCATCCATCCATTTTCTTAATTGCTTATCCCCTAGTGCGGGGTCACGGGGGGGGCTGGAGCCTATCCCAGCTGGCTACGGGCGAGAGGCAGGGTACACCCTGGACAGGTCGCCAGTCCATCGCAGGCAACACATAGACAGACAACCATTCACACAGACAAGACACACATAGACAGACAACCATTCACACACACAGAGTCCAATCAACCTAATGCACGTCTTTGGACTGTGGGAGGAAGCCGGAGAACCCGGAGAGAACCCTCGCAAACACGGGGAGACCGTGCAAACTCCACACAGAAAGGCACCAGGGCCGCCTCCGGGAATCGAACCCAGAACCTTCTTGCTGTGAGGCGACAGTGCTACCCACCGCACCACCGTGCTGCCCTCTTCTTGGTATCTTGAAGTCTATTGTGGGTGCTCCTTTGTCCACATGTAGCCCTAAACTGATGATCTGAACACACACGTTTCATCCTCCTTGGCCTAACTCGTCTGTTCTGTGCTCTGGCTCACACAAGGAGAATTGGCTGTCTTCCAACTTATCTATAGCAGGACCTCCGCCCATTGAATATTAGTGTTGTCAATGTACAGTATGTGAGGACAAACAATGGCGGAGAGAGCAGCAGAGCTTTGTCAGGCCACGCCCCACTCTCAGCCTGGCTCCGCCTCCCTGACAGCGTGACTCCGTCCCCTAACAGCCAGACTGTTGCTAGGGCAGGTACATAGAAAACCAGGAAGCTCTAGTTGAGAGAGAATCCACTCAATTCGCCAGGGCAACTGAGAATGACGTGTTTTACATCATCTTCAGCTGCGCTGGCGACTTTATTCAGATGCAAATTCTCAACATGTTTTTGGTCAACCCCCATTGAAAACTGAATTGTTTCTTTGATTTTCTAGTGATGGGCACTGTGTAATAATAGTACAATAGTGATAGGAATAAGAAGTTCTGCTAATAAAAATAATTTAGGTAAAGGAAAGAAAACAGATGTCCTCTTCTTCATTACCAGCAGACACAAATGATGACAAATGAGGGTGGTTGTGGTATTATCCATGTCAGCCAATCCTGTTGCTCTGTTCAGGGTGTAATAGCAGGGGATAATAGCTTCTCAATTATTCATTTTGCCCCTGCACTCTATGGAGAATACTGTCACACAGCCACTATATGTCTTGATCTAATTAGCTAGAGGAGAGATGGAGCAGGTGGAGGAGAAGCGATAGGATGGAGGGAGTGACAGGAAAACAGTAGGGTAACATTAGGGATGTGAAGGGGCCAATAAAAAGGAAGAGGAAGATGACAGAAATTAAGGAAGGGAAGAAACAGAACTGTGAAAGTCGTGTTTTGCCTGGAAGCTTTGTAAACACTCTTCAAACAGTGTTTGTTGTTCAGCACTTCCTGCGTCTGCTGAATCCTCTGGATGGCTCCATGATGTGTGGATCACTGTGTTTGTGTGGCAAAGAAATACTGTATCTTTTAGCTGCATTGGAATTTTATGCATAAATACCTCATTGCTTTTGTAATTATTAAAATACATGTTTGTAAGTTATTGTTAAAAATCAATCCACGGCAGAGGGTAGGTGGTGCAAATTAAGCAAAGTGATAGTGAAAACAAAGCCATGACCAAATGCAAGCGTGAATAGGGTCTTTAAAACCCACATATAATATAGAATCAGGGCTAAACAAATGTTATGAATGCAGATAGTTACTGTAGGCAGTTCAGTGTACGAGGGTTTCATTATGGACCAGGGGTAGTCACAGCTGGCAAAACATGAGATATGGAAAGCTGGCTATACCTATTACTGTATACCCACAGGAGGAATGTGAGAAGTTCGGGTTTGACAGGAATCTACACTCCAAAAATAAAACTTGTAAAGGTGCAAAGTAGGAAGTGAAAAGACAGCACAGCCTCCTTCTGCATTAGTGAGAGATGAAACAGGAGCCAGACGCCTTAATTGTCAGACTACACAGTTGCTCTGTTGAATTGCCTTTGCATTTTCTGTGTTTACTAATGTGTCACACTTACATATCACTGTTCTTTTCAGTTCTGTTCTTTTCTGTTGGAAGCCCTTCGTCCCTGCTGATAAATGAAGTGGCCAGTCAGGTTATGCTAATTGATGTCTCCTCCTTTGCTTCCTTCCTCTTTCCTCCAAAGTTCAATTACACTCATCCACAGCCATCCATCACTGGAATGAAGCTGGCTGTGGGGCTAAATTAAATGTGCCAATTTCAATTAGCCAGTGTGAGGCAGTGCAGGGGACAGAGGTGACTGTGGTGGAAATTGGTTGGTGGAGGGTGATTCAAATATTGGGGTGGTGGTGGGAGCGCAGCTCGCAGTGCGGAGGGTATTTGTGAAGGAGACCTGCTGCAGAAACTGTGACGTTCAGCTTATTCTCAATGTTTTAGTCCTGCTGTTGAGGAGTTAATGCAGCCTCCTCAAGGGTAAAACCATCAGGGTTAAGAAAATGGTTTTAATAGAATAGATTGTATTTTAGATAACTTCTCACCGCACGGTTAGCAGTGTATAAACATTGAATTATACAGAAAATGAAGTATTAGGCCATAGGAGTAACCTTGGGGATGCAGATTCCTGCATGGACTTGTAGCCTGAGGTAAATGGCAACGCCACCTGTAGAGCAGGCTGGTGAGAACAGAAGCTGCCTACGTGTCCGCTGCATGAATATATTTACCAGCAAACGAGGGCAGGAGCATAAAGTGGGGCAGTGGTTCGTGGGGAGGGTCCTGTGTTGCAAAGTGCACACGGACCCCACTTTCAGAAACACCTATGTGAAGAAAGGCCTAGAGAACATGTTTCCTACCGTCCCAATGTCAATGCACATTTTTCATAAATACAGTGACTTGGAACATGCATTTATGATCTTGTAATTAATGTGGTTTGTGGAGTTAATGACTGAAAATGAGCTGAATCCATTATGTCCTTAAGGAAACCTAGATGCTAATAAATCCTGTCTGAGCCCAGCCCTGCCAGAAACCTGTTAATATATTCTGTTCACACATTGAAAGGTGTGTCACCACACCACAGATCCTATCCCAAAATAAAATAAACCTGCCTGTTGTCAAAGCAGCTTGTTTAATAAGCAGCCAGCCAAAGATGCTTCTTTGTTACCAGCTTGTTATTAAATCCGCAGCAGCATGACGACGACAATCAGAGGAGTTTCTTTGTGTCGGTGTTCAAGCGCCTCTCACATGATAACTAGAACTCTCTGGGCAACAGACAGGAACGGCTGATAAATAATCTCCTCTTTAGTCAGGACTGGCAGACAGCAGGGCAGAGCAGGAATAATAACACCCCCTCTTCCCTCTGTCCTCAGTGACGGACCTGGTTTTAGCCATAACCCTCACCTCCTCTCCTCCTCAGGCTGAAAAAGGCAGATACTTTACAGAAAAGTGATTTCAAACTTTTAAACGGTTTCTCTGTGACTTGTATATCCTCTAATTGTTATTCATAGCTCTGTCGAAAGAGGAGGAGGAGAGAAGAAGAGAGAATAGGACGAGAAGAGGGGGAAAGTGTCGAGGACATCAACAGAGGAGAGGGAACGGCACGGAAGAGGAGGTTGGACGGGAAAAAAAGATGAAATATGGGGAGAAATGAGAGACAAAATGGATGAATATCCTTTTTTCTTTTTCTGTACAATCATTTCTCTTAGAAGAGAGAAGAGTTTTTGTCGTTGGAGTTAAATAAAACCAGTGGAACCATGGGTTCACACTTATCGTAGGTTTCTCCTGGACTCACTGCATGGCTGCTGTTCAGCTGCATTCACGGTAGAGTTAAGATTTGGGAATTTGTGTGTATCAATTGCACATTTGTAAAATCTCTAGATCACATTTGCAGGATGCCGTAAATTACTGTACTTATTGTTTTAAAACGGCTTCAGCTGCGTCCTTCTAAAACACCAGGGCTCCCACAATAGTTTATTTTGTAATTAAACCAAACCATTTGTCTCATTTAAGAATATAAAAAAAAGTTCTCTTCATTTTCTCTCCGTTTTAGTTTTAATACAACGTGTCGGTATGTTTCCCTCGGTTCCAAATGGTCCGGTCCGAATGGGTCCCGTCCGTACTGACCTCTGCTGCATCAGCTGTGTGCTGCCGCACACTTTGACCTGTTCTGACGAGACGTTTGCGTTTTCTGTCCCCGGTTCGTCATAAGCCAGTGATGTACTTTACCATCTGGATGACTAATTGAAATTACCCGTGTGTGTGACAAACGCAAATTACCCAGCATCCTTTGGTAATACTGAAATCCAGAGAGGGCTTTATCTCGCCGTTTATGTGTAACTGTTCCGTGTCTCTAGTGGTGATGCTGAGGAAGGCAGGCCGAACCCGGCGACTTCAAGGCATCACAGTGGAAAAGCAGAACAAACAAAGGCTTCACGGTGCTGGAGCCCAAATGAAGGTGCGGTGCGATGAAATAAATGTTGGTAACAAGCCCGTAATGATACAGTTTCTTTTCCTTGTGTGTGGCTGGCTGGCTGTCACCCTATTCTTTAATCTGTTTAGGGTCTAATTGTGAGTAATGACGCTATTGCTGGCTATGGGTTGTAGCTCCGCCAGCCCCTCTGTGCCCAGTCTGCATATCCACCCCATCTGTGAGCCCCTCAGCCACAGTCGAGCCCCTACACGCAGCAAAGCAGCCGACACCCGCTCCAAACGCACACTCTACAGTAATCTGCCCCTTTACTCACACTCGTATCACAGCCACCGTCAGATTTAGTATGTTGGCTAAGCAGCAAAGAGGATTCGTACCAAATTAGCTTTAGATCTGCAATGAAAGATCAGTTCATTAAAAATGCATTAAATATGAATGGGTTCAGTTGATGCTAAATGGAAGAGGGGAGGGGGATTAATCTGGCGGTCCCTCCTCCCTCTTTCCCTCGCCTCCATACTTCTGCTCTGTGGCCTCCTCCAGCCTGCAGGATAACACTCCACATGTCTCCAGTATCATCTTCATATCCATGTCTGAGTAGACCACGTGCTGCAGAGGCGTCCCCTGACCTGTTTTGAGTGTGAACCATGTCTGCTTTGGTATCAGGAAATGAAACATCACTTTTCCAACTGAGCAACTTATGCAAAGTAGAAATTTGACACTTGTCATGATCGAATTTTTCATTATTTACACACATTTTCAAATGTTGATGAACGTTCCCCAGGAGACGGTATTTGAAACTATTGCGTCTTGCTCCTTGGTGCGACAACAGGCTTTCACCTCTGCACTAAGTGTGGCTGGGATAATGAGGATGGATCAGGGGAATGGGACCAGAGGAGATGAGGAGGTGGTCTCGCTATCCACACAAACGTTACTGTCTGGAAGTGGTGGCTATGCTGCAAAGCAGCGTGGAGGATCAGGGAAGGCGAGATGATGATTATGGAAATGAGCGAGCTCTCTTTCTGAAAGATTAAACAGGCCACTGATTGCTTTTACATAACCTTCATTCACTGACACACAGGCTCGCTCTGCCCCTCACTGCCTTACTTTGAAACACACACACACACACACACACACACACACACACACACACACACACACACACGTTTCCGCCTCTTTTGTGGGCTTGTTGCTTTCTCTGTTGTCCCTCTTGTGTAAAAGTGCCCTCGCTCTAACCTCCTCTTTGTTGGATTCATCTTCAGACGCACAGAAAAAAAACGCAGCGCACACAAAGGCAGCGAGCTGCTGTTTGATTTGTGTAACCTCAGAGGTCAGTGCTTCTCATTACACAGCCTGCGTCCGCTCTGCTTTTATATTATGAGTGCAAAGTGAGATGTTACAGCTCACTTACTGTAAGTGATGTCCTAATGTGTGTTTGTGTCTGTCGATATAGATGCACAACGTGTGAGCACGTGTTTCTTATTGTTGACACTTTACCGCTTACTTATTCTTGTTGCTACTTGACCAAAAGTCAAGTTGAGCTTTTTCTATTATTAGTTCTACGATCATCAGACGTGAATCAGGCCCCAGCAAAAAGTCTGAAAATAGTTTCTTTGAAGTTTATTTTATTATAATTTTTTTGTAAACTGCACTTTGGATTGGTTTTAAAAAGTTGTTCTGCCAATAGACTTGAATGCTAATTAGTCTTTAATCATTCGGGGACACATTTAATCTTCCCATGACACAGCTTTGAGTATCACCCGGATTCTGACTCATAATAGTCCAGCTGGTGGCTTCAAACAGTGCTAAGCTTTAAACTCAACTAATTGGCAACACAACCTTCAATTTCTTTGAAATTGTGTGGGAAATCCAGATTTTGCCTCGTCGTTCCCAAGGCCACGCAGCACGTGCACCACCAGCTGAGGCTGCGGCACCGCGGTATCTGGGCAGCGCCGGCCGCCGTGATGGTCCCACCTGAGGACACGTCTGTCCGAGCCAGCAGCCGGCGTCAGTATCAACACATTCACACACAAACATAATTGCTTCTAAGGACGGAGTTATTTGCTTGAGGATTAAGGTACAAGCCTTTTAGTCGAGGCTCTAGCTGAACATGCAGAACATGATTTTGTTAACGCTTCATGTAGGTTCTTATAGTACATTTGTGTTTTCTTACACTGTGTGTGTTTGAATTAGGGAATTACATTCCAGATGATGATTAATCTGTGCATCATGTCATGACTGTGATGTGACTGTAAGTTAAATGAAGGAATTAAAATGAGCCAAGCACCAGTTCGAATGTGAGGATGAAGATCTGCACCAGCGAAGGTCTTTGCATGAAGCTCCTGTGCTGTATAACATCTTATCAGAGCTCGTATTTTTGTCCAGCTTGTGTCTGTGTGAGTACGATTCATCCTCAAAGCTCAGTTCTCCTGCCAAAATGGATGCGTTGTTACCAAGTGTGGGCTTGGCTGAATGAGTAACTGAGTAACTTTCCATCTCACTAATTAACCCACTGACTGACTGATGGCCTCATTTACTGTGTGAGCGGTTTCATGCTGTTTGTTTGCAGCGCACTCAAGTACATCCAGTTCACACCAAAACACATCCCTCCCGCATTTAACCAACTTCCAGCCTCACTGGCAAACTTGAGTGAGTAACTACATTATTGACTTGCTGCCTGAGTGGTTAATTAACTTACTGTCTGTTTGTGGTGCATCCAAGGACATTCATGCAGCTTGCACACAAACTGTTTGGTGCACACATGTCTCCTCTCGAGTGACGGGAGGAATATTTCCCTGTTTACTCAAGTGCCACTTCATGATTAAAAACTAATCAGGCTTCAGCCAGCCTGGGATCCCCCCACACACTGACACAGAAAGAACTGTAATTATCTTAAGCGGGGATTGAGAAGCAAGAGGCAGAGGAACGTGGACAGTGACAGTATGTGGGAGGAAAGAGCCCAGTGTGAGGGTCAGTCCACAAAGTGCTGTGTGTGTGTGTGTGTGTGTGTGTGTGTGTGTGTGTGTGTGTGTGTGTGTGTGTGTGTGTGTGTGTGTGTGTGTGTGTGTGTGTGTGTGTGAGAGTGTGTACTTGTACTTTGTTGTACTTGTACTTACGTCAAAGTGAGAACCAAAAAAGAAAATGCATTCAGATACATGGGTTAATAAGAGTTACATGAATTTGGGTTTGTCCCTGTTCACGACCGCATTCACTCTGAAACCTTGACGGGGTTTGAAGCGGTGACAGCCGCCGTTCAGGAGATGCTGCCTCTTTTCCACCACTCTTGTTGCCAGGCCTTTACTTCGGCTGCTGCTGCCTTCAGTCTTGTCCTCATAACTGGAGCCTCCTCCTTTTTCTTTCTGCAATGTTCTGATTCTATCAGCATTTTGCAGCACATGAGCTGAGAGCATGAGCGCGTACGCGATAGATCCTTCTATCAGAGGTCAATCATCAGAAGACCCCAGTGACGCTTGGGACACGTACTGTAAGTGTTGAGTCCGGATCATGAGCCGATCTTCCCCTTTATCCGTGTTTTTCTCTTAATCTTGGCTTCATCAGCTCAAAGAATCCTCCTCCAGCACTGGTCCGGCTTATTCCATTGTTTTCTGGGAACACCAATCTCCAGTGTGACCACTGGTTTGTACATTGGCTCAAAGCGTGGGTTTACTGTCTCCATACCTCAGTTTGAGTGGTGCTGACTTGATTGGATGTTGTGAAGGGGTTTTTGTTCCCCACGGACACAATTCTGCAATCATCCACTTTACTTGTCCTCTGTGGTCCATCAAGCCTTTGCTGTCGTGGAGCTGCCAGTTGTTTTCTGTTACAAACTGTTGTGTTGGCCGTTCATGATGTTTTGCCATTGAGTTTATTTTTATGCTTAATTAAAAAAAATCTTTTTCATTGAAGATACCAAATGCAAATGGAACACTTCATCACTCCAGGCCTTTAACTGCTAGATTGGTTATAGCGTAATGAGGGAACAGGTCACACCTGGCCTTGCAGCTGCTTGTCCACTATTTATGGGTCCTCCCAGTGTGTGTCTAGAAAAGTGGCTGTAATTCCACCTTGAACTGGTTTGTTAAACCCCTTGAGTTGAAACTGGGAAGCGTGAAATCCCATCCTGTACCTGAGCTGTGTTTCTTCTCATTCAGTCATTCTCGGTTGTTGTGTAGAGGAGAAACCAGGACATTAAGCTGGAAACTGTGCTGCCTGAAATGTTCAAAATAAGGTTTAAGAATGGTTTCATCACCGTGTGCAGTAAGTCTAACAGTGCACTATGGTGGCACATCTCGCTTATTAGTCAGTGTCAGTCAAGGGGTGTTTGTGCTCATCATAGAATTCATCATAATGTCACATTTGTTTGTGCTGGTGGATCCACCCTCCAGCTCAAACCAAGTTTTTATTTTATTTGAAGAAATAAGGCCAGAAAAAACAACTACTTTACAGCAGTGGTCTCATTCACGCGACAAAGCACACGAGTCCTGGCTCAAACACCGCACTGGAATGTCCGTGCAGTGACAAAGTCTCCACCACAAAAGAGAAGGCAAACATGGTGTGAGCTGCGGATTGTTCCGAGCTGCAGCGCTGCCACTTCATCGTGTCGCAGACAAACCGAAGGACGGGAGTTTGGTGGGAACACGCATGGACGTGAATTCACACAGTCGTCACATCCACTGATGAGCAGCAGAATTCTTCCAGCAGCATAGTGTAACATGTTAACTGTGCGTCGCTGTAGGAGACTGAACGCTGCCCATCAGACCGCTGACCTAACACAGAAAGAAGTCTGATCTCCTGACAGTTGCTTAAGCTGGAATATTTGATTACGTTCCCTAATAAGACCACATTTGGTCCGTTAGCTACTTAAACCTTGTTCCTTTAACCAGCCAAACTTGATTGTCCTTGTCTTTGCATCTGTCGCTTTCCCAGCTGGATATGCTTCATTTGCATAATCAGGTGCAAAAGTTCATCTTACCTTTACCTCATCTCAGAGCTGTTTCTTACAAACTTCCTTGTCCTGCCACTCCTCCTTCAATCCACTCTCACCTCCACCTGGCACATGTAATAAGTGACTTGTCCTGCTCCTTTTCCTGATCTGTTATCAGTTTGGATGAATAAGCATCATGGGCTCAGTCAGATGCAGATGTTCTTCCCCCTTCCTGCCTGCTTTCTTGTTTCACAGTGGGTCCACAGGTAGCAGAAGGTTTGAAAGTTCCCAATAAACTGCTGAGTACTTGTCCTGATTTTTGCAACCACATCAGCATAAAAGCTTCTGACACTTCTTGTGTGGGTCCCATTTTCTGTGAGAGGAGCAAGCTGCCCAAACAGAACCAACTTTACTCATTTTATAAAAAGAGCATTTATTTCAAAGTTTTTTTTGTTTCGCTTCGGAGATTGAAGCACATAGTAAAGCAACAATACAATGTTCAGAAAATATAAGTGTGATGCTGTAACATTTTTAGTCTTATCTTCTTAACATGTTTTTGTTGTAATACTGGAATATTTTGCATGTATACTAAAATAAGAACTTTTAAAATTGTACAAATCGGTACCATAAAACTTGACAGAATAAAAACGAGGCGTTCTCTCACTGCAACATACACAGATTGCTAGTTTTCCTCTTAAACAGGGAGAAAGAACAAAGGAACGCCAGTTAATGAAAAGTGATAACAAAACAAAAGAAATGAGAGGTTCACACAGGCTTAAACCCAAAGCTGATATTTAACTTTTGGCAGTGAGTTTCTTATAGTTGTCCAAAACAACGTGTCCAGGTTTGGACAAATATAAGAACAACAAAGCAGAGCTGCAATATGTGCAGCTATACTGTAGCCAAAGAAAGAACAAATATTGCCATAATAATGATAATAATAATAATAAAAACAACAATAATAATCATAATAACATTAGAAAAGAGATTGAACCTGCACACTTGAATGGGGTGTCCTCGTTTCAGCCTGTGTACATGTGGCTCAGAAAAAACACAACTTCTTTCCAGTAAGCATTTTATGTTTCAGTAGCAACGTCTGTTGATACAACAGATATTGCTGCCAACATAGATGGTGTTGGGGGAAACACAATGCGCGTTTTCCTGGGCTACATCTACAGTGGCGACCGAAAGGGCACATCCTATTTTCAGAGTGCATGAGGCGCGAGTTGGATCCTCAGAGTGATACGTCCCATCAGCACGTTGCTCTGTACATACCTATCATGGAGAGTAGTTTGCTTTCTGAATATACTTCTCAAGTTACAAAAGAACAAAAGGAAAAAAAGAGAATGCACTGCGTTGCATTAAGTTTAAGGCGATTTTAGAGCTCACAGGTTTTTACTTGTAGTGATTAACCACCGTTGGCGGACTCCAAATGAGGAAATGGTCATTCATTGGTGGACTCGGTGTGGGAGGTGATTGTTGATGAGAGAGTTGGGGACACAGGGCGGATGGGGTATCACACCGCATCTGCAGTAAAGAATGAAAACAAAGAATCTTCCACAGTTTGAAAATTCAATCTATATTGAGTCTGTCTGTGTTTGACAGTAGAAAAACTGTGTTTGTGTAGCGTTTTCACAGATACTCAGTCCTTGTGTGTTCGTTTATCTGTGTTAGCTACTGAACCTACCGATGCCTAGCATTACTCTTGTTGTGTTTACCCCTGGGGTTGTTGTTTATTTATTATAAGGCCACCATACTGTGGAGATGCCGTGAGCATCTTAACAGTATCAACAACCCAGAGTTTGTCACGCCGTCCAAACCACAACACCTGCTTGATTCTGCACACTCGACAATCACTTTGAGTCTTTTGTTTCAGCTCTTTGACCTTGTGACACGTTTCCATTCAGACAGATGCTGGTTCCCAAACTACATCCATTACTTTGCCTGTGTCTTACTTTTCCTCTCCTTTTCTGTGTAATTTACATACACTATAAAGAGAGAAACTAAAAAGTACTGGAACCTGTAAAGGGATTAAAGCCGCTCTCAGGAACCTTTGAGGAAGAATGTGAATCCAGTCCACAAAATTTATAGAACCTCTAATAAACAGTTTGCTAGAACCAAGTAATTTTGATCATACAGCATCATTTTTCCCAACAGTTTACTACCAGACAAATGGTGACATGAACCAATCTCCCAGTTCTGCAATGCTGAAGTCTGTAGAAACAGAAGGAGGGGAAGCGAGAATATGGAAAAGGAACAGAAGAGATTGGGGAAAAACTGGGAGCGATTCGAGTCCAAGCGTTCAGTATGTGTTCGTTAACAAACCGTCTTGGAGGACCAGGGAGGCGTCATGGGAGCGAGAACTGTTAGCACTCATCGACAAATTGGCATGAACTGATCAGTTGGTTGTTGTTAACAATAGGGAATGATAACGTGTTAACAAATCCTCATGGAATCAGTAACTCAGAGCAGAAGACCTCTGTTAAGAGTCTTCACCGTCGTCCCCATCGTTAATGGAGCAGTCTTTGGTCCCGTACAAATCCGCCAGCTTCTTAAACCTCGGCCCCCAACTCTGCAGATAGTCATAATCCAAGTCGGACTCTGTTGTGACAGACTCAAGGGAACTCAGTGACCCAGCCAACGATCCTCTTCCTTCGTAGCCGTAGATCTGAATGGAGTCGTAGGGAGGTGCGGTCGGGTCGCTGTCGGCCTCCGCGATTCGAGTCTTGATGAAGTCGTCAACGTCGACACTGTTGGCTGCGGGACGACCGAGTCCGGGCCTGATGGGGTACTGGAGCTCTGGCTTCATGTCCTTTCTTGGCAGGAAACCGTTGGCTCCATCTGGGTTCTACACAGTGAGCGAAAGAGCATCTGTCTTTTAAAATTGTACCATTAGATATAAACAGAATTTTAAAAAATACTATAAAAGAATTTAGTAGAAACATTCAAAAGCCATTTGATGCGTCTGTCGAGTTAAAGGCCAGTGAGTTATTTACAACTGAAGCCATTACCACTGTGTCTATTATTTAATTTGATAAAAACAAAACATAAAAAGCTTTCTTCATACCTGCAGTGTTGCAATGTCAAAAGCCTCAGTGTCCTCCTCGCCACCTCCCTCATCGTCATAAGTGATGATATTCTCGCGGATGTCCTCCTCCTCAAACACTATCAATGGCTCCTTCTTCTGGCGCCTCAGGGCAACAAACAACACCACTATAGCTGCCAAAGAGAGACCCAGCCACAGCAGTCAAAAAATGTTCTGCGTGTACTGATTACATAATTAAGAAAAAAAATAAAAATGTGAGTGTCAGTAATTAGTTTGCACCGTGGGAGAAGTAATTAGACCTCGGACAGCACAGTTAACATTATATTGTTAGAGACACGTCATTTCAGTTGCATTTGCTTGTCTACTCCTCATTCTTATAGAGATTATCATGAAATAAAACAGTGCATTAATTTAATTATATCCTCACATACTATGATGTATGGGAGGATATAATCCAGCTGCTACTTGTTTTAGCCAGCGGACTTTGCCAAGTTGCTGCATAAACAATAATGTTTGTGAGAAAGCTAAGTAGCAGCGGACACGAGCTGAACAATCGGCCGGTTGTCATGACGCAGGAGTGCAGTTTGAATAAAAGCACCAGTTGAAGCAGGCAGCCTGAATGAGCTTCCTGTTTCACATCACAGTAAAGTAAATATCAGGCATGTTGGGTATTATTTGGAGCCAGCTGAAAGACTTGATTAAAGTGTGGATTAGACTCATTCTGTAAACACAGCACTTGATAATCAGGCAAACAACTGACATTTCATGTTGCAACAAGGGAGTCTTGTGTAAATCCTTCCTGGTGTTCACAGCGAGCTCTTACCCAGCAGAATAACTATGCAGGCAAGTATAGCTATTAGCGCTCCGGTGCTGAGGCCTGCAGGCAGGACGTAGGGCTCCACGTTGCAGGAGAGGATGGTGTCTTTGCTGTCACAGGAACACACTCTGATGGTCAAGGTGTTGGTGCTGCTCATGGCAGGAAAGCCGTTGTCGTTTATCTCAACGGGGAGGTAATAGACGTCCTGGGTCAGGCGGCTGAATCCCTTACGGAGCACGTAGATGCTGGCTGTACTGTCTGTGGAGAGAGAAAGAGAGAGAGAGAGAGAGAGAGAGAGAGTGTAGGTGCTGGAGGTACATCAAAGGGGAGAGTAAAGGCACAGCACACGCCATCATTGTGCACGCGTGGCCAATGAGTGTGTCCTGCTGATATGAAATTCCCCTTTAATAGTGGGCTCATTCATCAGCAGAGCAAGAAATGTAATCCAAAGCCCCGGTTGCTGCTGCAGTGGGAGTCCGGCAGCTCCCGAGCCTCTGCAGTGTCCCCCACCTCCTGCTCCCAGCAAGCATGCGTCCCTCCGTCCACACACTCCTCCTGTAATAAGCTTCATCACCAGTGACGGAAGGGATGAGGCTTCTTCACCAAGAACAGGCTTCAACAATCCCTTTGAAATTATATTACAGCCAAACGCATACAGGCTTTTGCAGTGCGCTGAGCTAAACGGGTCCGATCAGCGCGGCGAGGATGGTTCAGATCCACTGGATAGCAGCTAATTAGCAGATTAACTAATGCACTTTTGCAAACAATGTTCTGTTCATGTTTTTATTGGCAACAACATCACACAATGTGTGAGCTCCGACGAATGGCTGCAGCTCGGCTAATTCAGAGACCTGTCTGCTGCCGTCGTCGCTGTCATCAGTAGCTATCTACCTCCTGCCAACACTTGTATCTGCGCGTGTGTGGATCCAGACAGAATAAATCTATGCATCTCTGTGTCTGTCTGGGTTTAATACGTTAAACACGGGATCGCTCTCTGATCTGTTCCCACTGGGTCTCTGAATGCCGTATCCTGCTTCACGTTTTAATTTCATCTCCCACCTCCACCGCATACGTCCGTCTCCCCTCTTGCGCTCCTATTTTTTTTCTTACCAACACTCTCCAAACTAATTCAATCAGTTGGCCCCCTAAGATATATGTACAGACGGACAGAGACACCCACCGCAATTAATACAGCCCCCAGGACACGTGTGCATTGGCGTGTGTGTGACAGAGATTCAGAGCACCTGCTGCTTTCTACAAGCTACTGTAAGCCTCCATCTGGTTACGCTTTGATCTAATCTGAGTGAAAGGCGAGAGACGGAGAAAGACCTCAGATGAAGGAAGAGTGAGATAAGCTGGTGAAATGTAAGAAAGAGACGCGTGGCTTGAGATAATAGCGCTAATGTTTTAAAGGTCGTCTACCTCTGTTGTCTTTGAGGGAAAAGTTGTGGTTGTGGGCGACTTCGGGAGCGAGGCTGAAGGTGAAGTGCTGCCTGTGCGCCATCTCGTCCTTGTCCACGGCGCTCACGCTCTCGATCACCTGAACACAAATTAGCGTTGAACACTTGCTGTGGGGGTACAGGGGGAACAGGGCTCAAGGGGGGAACGGGGGTACAGGGAAACGGGGGTACGAGGCTAAAGGGGGAATGGGTACAGGATTAAATGGGGAACGGGGGTACGAGGCTAAAAGGGGAACGGGTCGCTGGCGGATCTACGCACCTTCCCCGGCACCACCGTCTCACACATGAGGACCTCGTTGTTAGTGGCGAATTCTGGAGCGTTGTCGTTGACGTCCTTAACTCTGATGTTCACGCGCACCTTGGTGTCCTGGTGGTGGCCTCCTAAACACACACACACACACACACACACACACACACACACACACACACACACACACACACACACACACACACACACACCTGTCAGCACGGCTCCACCAGCAGCGCTCTGCCACATAGAAAATACGGGGTTCTGTTCTGTCCCGTTTGGAGCTGGCTGAACCCGGCGGCCTGTCTTCCACTAAGACAACAATTTGTTATTTTGATTGCAGAAATTACAGACGTGAGGGTTGGAGAGAAATCTGCCGTTTGCCACTCGGTTTGTCTGATCGCTTGTTTACCTCCCTTTGCTTTTCATATGCAAAAGTGACAAATGTCAAGTTGTGACGGAGATAAGACTATAGAGAGGATGATATAATGCTGGTGGAATGATGTGTAAACACACAAAGCGAGCTTGATCTCCTGATTCCCGGCTGTAAACTGTGAAAGATGAGAGAGCCGTGTACTTTTCTGTATCATTCATCTTAAAAATCCGCTCTGCTTTGCTCTGCATATTTGCAATTCTAGCCTGTATGATTTTTCCACTACCCTGTCATTAACAGGCATTTATTTAGCTTCCCAGGGCCTGTTAGCGGTTAGCGTAGCCTGAAACGGTCCTGGCTTTGTGGGCGGCGAGCCCGTTTCCATCTGTCCGTCTGGCGTCTAGCACGCCACAGGGAAACCACGCGGCGCTCTGCTAGTTTGAGCCCCGACCACAGAATACCAGGGTGGGGCCACTGTGGCTCGCTGGCTGGAGGGGTTGTGGGGTTGAAGCCTGGGAGAGAACGCTCTGGAGGGGCCTGTGGCTCAACTGGCCGACCCCCCTTTCCCCCTTCACTCCGTACATCTGGCAGCACTGTTTGAATTAGTCCAGACGGGGGTAGTTCCACTTCTACTGTTCTCAGCCTCTCACGTCTTTCTTTACTTTACTTTACAGTTAACACAAACCGTAACTAGTCGACTGTTTGACAACGTGTCTGACGTTTGTGACCACACGCGAAAGACTGAAGCTGGAGTGCCCGTCCTGTAGCAGACGCCAGTGCTCACAGACGTACCTATCTCGGTCGCTGACACAGAGATGTTGTGCCAGGCCTGCGTCTCTCTGTCCAGGGGTCTGGTTGTGGTGATCATCCCGTCCTCGGAGTTGATGGCGAAGAACTGCTCTACGTCTGTGTACCGCGGTATCATGTACCTGCACAGAAGTAAATGTGATATAATACTGTATTATTTAGTTCCATCATTAGGTTACAAAATGTCTGATTCTACAGTCTGTAAATGCATTTGCTGCTTGTATTCAGGACGATGTCCGTCCTTTTCCATCTGTTAAAAAACCTTTATATTGTTTTTCCTTCCGCATAGACGTGAGTGTAAGGGCGAGCTTCTGAGTCAGACTGTTTGTTCAGGGAAGGAACGCTGTTTAATAGTTATTTTTTCTGGCAGGGCTCCATGGGTGTTTATGCTAGCGTGAAAATTGAAATCGTCCCACTGCTACAGTGCTGTGTGTGCGTGAACGCGCTGCGTATGTGTGTCTGTGGTACCTGACAGGATTGTTGGCAACGTCCGTGTCCTTGGCGTGGACGCGTCCCACCAGGGTGCCTTCAGGCGCGTTCTCTTCCACCTCAAACGTGTAACTGGGAGCTACGAACACAGGAGGCTCATCTGCATCCTCCACCACTATCTGCACACACGGACACAGAAGGGCTCAAACTTTACACCCCTGAACAAGCGCTTCCTCTTCCGCACGATCGAATGCACACGCTTTTTACATACTCAAGGACACACTTGTATTAATACATCAGTTCAAAGACGTAATGTGCATAAATACCTTTATTGTGGCTTCATCTTTATACGGCCCCCAAGCGAGAAACTGAGGGTCAATGTGAGGGTTGGATCCCTCCACCTTTAAAGTGTACGTCCTTTTAGTTTCAAAGTCCACTGGCTGAGGAAGAGAGAGCGCGAGCGAGCAAGCAAAAGAGAGAGAGAGAATTCAGATTGTGTCAATCAAACCCATCCCTGTTTGATCACAGTCATTAATGTGTTGCCATTAGTTCATTATCTTTCAGCTTATTTATTATATGCACTGTAAATGGATTGTATTATCTTTGTAAAAGCAGAGTCCTGCTGTAACCTCGTCTTCTGATAGGGGGAGCTGTTGCTACATGAATGAAAGGATAATAGCAACTGTATCACAGCAGTTCTCCTTCTATTACCACGACCATCGCAGACCAACACAGCCGCATCTTACCTAAATACTCACCTCAATTTTAAAAGATTTTGTGTTGCATGATATTACATTGTATGATATGAGTATTTTGGGACCAAAATGAATCATTTGCTTGTTTCTGTTGGGATGTTTTCATCACCTGATGAAAACAATACTAGTCTGATTTTAATGAGCCAGGATTAGGTTTGGGATTTTGGGACACCATATGATAAAAGCAAGTAGAAATTGCTTTGGGTCACAAGGTGGCAGATGACATGTGAGTCCCAGATCACAAAAACATCATAATGACAGGTCTAATAGCATTTCTCCTTTTCCTATAGGTTATAGTCTCACACTGTTACAGTTATAATAAGTAGATTGAGAATATGTCTTATTTCTATTTCACAGTGTAAAAGCCTTTATGCATATTGAACTGAGCTTCAGATCACATACTTTCTAGTGAAGGAAACCCCATTGACTTGTAACAGCCTTGATACTGAAGTGTGCTTTTGAGGTATGCTGTCCTACACCAAACTGAAAACATCATATTATAATTCAACCATTAAAAGAAGTGGCAATTGCAAAGCGCCGACCCTGAGCCAAGTAGCTTGAATTAGTTTGAATTTTTCTTTTCTCCTGCCGTCCATCCTTATCAGCTGAGAGTATACGACTGCTGGGAAAACCTTTATGTCAACAAATGTGTTGGCAGCCATTGCATAAAAGCTGTAACACCCAAGAGATGCACTCTGCTCTGATTATGAGGACTCGAGCATTGCCAACAGCGCTTGGCTGCAACGTACACTCATCTGCAACTCTGTACACTAAGTACCACTCGTTTGGGTTCCACTGCAGCATTATGAAGCCAGATAATACCCCTTTTCCAATACCACTAGTTTTCCAGCTGGTCCTGGGATGTTGCACTGGCAGAGTCCCAGGAGCAAGCCTGATCTTTTCATTTGTATGTTTCCATCGCTTAATGAAATCCCAGTGGGAGAAGCGAGGGCTCACAGGCCTGTGTGCACTGTTTGCAAAACAAAGTGAAGCTACTGCAGGTTTGACACAAGGTTTATCAGCGATCGGGGCTTTCACCAAACCTACCATTAGCAGGGCTCATGGGGACACGACGGCACGACTCAGCAGGGGAGAAAATCTCATAATAGTTGAGCAACAGCCCTGTTTATCATTATTATTATCATTATTATTATTATTATTATTATTATTATTAATGATGTGATGTAATAACGGGGCTTTATAATCTGAGATGCACCTGGACGGTGGCTTCCTCTGACTAATGATTGTTCCCTGCTCAGCCAGGCGCGGCGTCCTCCACCTCGGTGGCGTCTGTGTAGGAGTTGAACGTGTTGATCACAGGTACATTGCTAATAAGACAGATATGACCCAGTTCTTTCATTTTCTATATTTTGTTACGCCCACTCTGTCTCTGGGTCTGTGTTTCCTCTGCATTCTCTCTCCTTACCACCGTCTAGATCCACACGCTCTTTTCGTCTTTGCGTAATCAGTGCGATATAATAATATTCACAACAATACCTCCCCCTTCTCCCTCCCTCCCTCCCTCCCCTCCGTACACACACATCACACACTCGCACACAGCTCCTTAATATTCTGTGGACTGCTTTCGTCAGGACACAGTTGAAAGAGAATAACTGATTAAAGCTCATCCCCTGTGCGTGCGTGTGAATGTGTGTGTTTGTGGAAAGGAGATCTGGAGAATGGAGGCTAGCGAAGGCTACTGTCGAAGCTGATTTGAGCGCGTGTTTAGGTGGGAGCTTTGTGTGTGTATGCGTGTTCCACGTTAGCATGGAGAAGTCAGTGATTTCCTTTTAGAGGAATTAAGATGCAGCCGGGCTCATTTTCTGCACAGTGTGACACGTTATTATAGCATTATGTCAAATGTAGTAAAACACAGAATAGCTGTGCATTAATAAAAGCGGCACTGGAGTGTTTTGTTTATTGTGACACTTCACAAGAGAGACACTTTGAAGCGGTTATGATTGAATTGAATAAATCAGAAAAGCTTAAGCGGCTCATTTGACTGATCTGAAGCTGACGCTTCACGTGTGTGTAGTTGTCAGGTTTTTACAGTGATGATTTACAGTCACACTGCTGGTTGTGTGTCTAGTTTCTGTGTGGTTTGGTTCTCTAAACTTTGCTGGGCCGGATGTGGATGCGTGCATTGGGCCAGTTGCTCTTCATTGACCTTGATGAGCTCATGTAGCTTCTTGGGATGATTTTAAGCGTTTTGAGGTTTGAGTTTAGGGCAGAGACGTCGTGAACGTCCGTCCTCCTTTAAATCCAGCCTGATTTACTGCTGCGACCACAGAGTCTCCTGCTTCTGGCTGCCGTGTGTCCTGTTCCGTAGGTTTACTGCTCCGCTCCAGGACACACAAATTATATATTAGAAAAGACTAAAGGGGGCATCACTCATTATGATTCTGAGCTCTGCATGAAGCCTGTGTGAGGAGAAGCCCTGACCTGGCATGCCACGCTCCAGTGCTGAGCGCCACGCGAATCGCTCATGCAGACAGTGGTGGGAAAAAGGCATGAAACAGACTCCTATCGATCCACTCCGACACAGATTTTCCCACTGCATTAGTGAAAACAAGCTGTGGGTTAAGACTGGCTGCGCTAGTAGGCAGCGTCATAGCTGTGTGCGTGGGACACGCCGCTCGCCGCAAATGTCGTCATACTTATAAGCACTTAATTGTGTATTTAGACGCCAAGTCTTTGACTGGAAAAGGCCACGGTTTGGAAACTGGGGGGAAAGTATACAACTAACCACCTCTGTCTGATTCTGTGGGCTGACAAACTGAAACCTAATTTTACAAACATGTAGCCTAAAAAAGTGTGGGGGTGCAGATTCCACAATTTCTTCCCTTCACACAATGATACGTTGACTATAACACTTGAAAATATTACTTTCTAAACTGAAGGACTCGGGGGTTGAACGTCGTGAGGGAGAAGCAGGCTACTGTATCTCTGTGGAAGATTCAGCTGGTAATCCTGACCTGCAGCTACACACAGTGTGTGTGTGTGTGTGTGTGTGTGTGTGTGTGTGTGTGTGTGTGTGTGTGTGTGTGTGTGTGTGTGTGTGCGCGTGTGTGTGTGTGTGTGTGAGCAGAATCCAGTGTGTTTTAGATGGAGGGATTGGCTCTGTGTGTTTTTCCGAGTAAGAAAAAGTAATTGTGTGTGCTGACTTGGATCACTGAGAGCTACAGTCACGGTTTGTGTGTGCGTGCGCGCGTCTGTGCACGTATGGGTTACAGTCGCAGGCCAGAAGATGAGCTCTCTGGCCTAGGGAAGCATGAAAGTTAATGCACTGAGAGTCAGTGTTCCTATCGCACACAATAAGAAACGGTGTGAGCTGCCAAGGAAGGAAACTAAACCTTTCTGCCTTTTATATCCGCACCGTATTTTACTTTTCCTTCCGTCGTCCCTCGTCTTGGTTTACTTCTTTCCTCAGCACTTTAGATTAGCAAATCCAGACAGACTCAAATCTGAGAGCGGCTCATATGAAACGGCTGTAGAGAAAGGAGGTGATGACACGTCGCAGTGGACTGATCCAGTAACTACAGGACAGTGTTTTATCAGAACAGTGAGAAACTCAATGCTTGATGTGAGACTTGTACTCGCATGAATCTGCAGTTTCACTGGTCTGTGCTGAGATTCACAGGGAACTGACTGGTTCAGGCTTCGACAGCCAGCTGTGTTCCCTTTAAAATCTCTAAAATCCCACCATGCTTTAATTGCTCCACAACAAACAGCACAGAAACACATTCTGTGTTTTATGCCGTGAAAGTGGTGAAAACCCAAAGCAGCTCTGAGAGGGTCGTGAGGTGAAGTGCAGTTCTGAGTAAAAAGCTGGACCGGTTTCTTACCTTCTTCAGCTTGATAACAGCCTCTCTGGTCTCGGAGTCGGTGGTCAGTTCAAACATGGCCACGCCGTCGCCATCGATGATGCGGTAATTCACCAGCCCGTTGTCTCCCAGGTCGGGGTCTTTGGCCTTAAGACGACCCACCTCCTCTCCCGGCACTTTATCCTCCAACACGGACATGGAGTACACACCTGGAGGCAGAAAACGCACACACAAAGCGCACTCAGTGCCTGTGTGGCTGCCCGGGTTCAGCCGTAGGATCCACCCGGGCTTTAGAGGAGTTCTGGCCGGCTGCCACTGTGTTTACTGTGAGGCGGGGTCACTTCTGGAGGGCAGAGAGGGACTAACGTGAACTATACCATCTGTCTCATGTGGCCCCAAGGATTTTAATATCCCCCACGGTGTCAGGTGTGTGTGTCTGAGGGCGCAGACACCTGCTTTGCAGAATGGGAGCAGTAGGACCATATGTCTGCTCCTTTCCGCTTTTATCCTTCTCCCATTTCTTACAGACTCTTCCTGCGTCTTACCTTACTCCTCCCAAATCTCCTCTCTCCACTTCATTTCTTCTGCCTTTGCTCATTTTAACCTCTGCCTCATCTTTTCTCATATCTGTCATTTTTTCATTGCTTTCCTCCTCCTCCGGCTCTGTGATTCAGACATCGAGCCCAGAGTGAAATCATGGTTTTGTTGTTGGTGCACCATTAGCATGTTTATCCTGCTCATCCAGGTGTAGCGATCCTTTGAGTCATGAAATTTGTTTGGTCACGTGTCTTCTGGGTAAATAGGGAGCAGAGATGGAGGGCGGTTCCCAGGCCTCGATCCATTCAGCCTCAATCCCCCTGCCTCCCTCCAGCCCCTCCATCGATCCTCAGCACATCCCACCTCTCCTTCCATCCTCTGCATCTCATTTTAATTTCAGCTCAGCTTCTCGCTTCCCGATCTCCCCATTTATCCTCACCTCTCCTCCTCCTCCTCCTCCTCCTCCTCCTCCTCCTCCGCCCTGTTTCTCTCATGCCTGGCTCTCCTCTTCTCCTCCTTTGCGGCCTATTCTGGCTTAAGCTAATTTCATCTCTGCCCGACCGTTGCTCCTTCCCTCTCTCTCCTCCTGTTGGTTTATTCTTGCTTTTGTTAAGGAGCTTAACTTCAGTGGCTCCTGGCTGCTGAGTTAAACATCGTATGACAGTACACAGGCAGCCTGGCTTACCTGGCCACAGGCGGAAACCCAGGAAATAAACACTGTCATAAACAAAGTAAAGGAGGAACATCTTTTACACATGAAAACTTTGGTGTTGATGATTGTTTCCACAGTTTAATAGTTTTTTTTCTCCTTAGACTTGGCCAAAGAGAGTGAACAGTGACACAGAAGCGTGATTTGGATGCTCACGGTCTTTGTAAGTTGCGTCAGGGACCTTTGACTGGCAGATTCTGAAGGATCCTTTGCTACAGGGAGACGCGGTTCTGGGACAGCAATTTAAAAAGTCACGGGAGGTAAATGATATGTGCAAATACAAACGCCGCAGAACCACGAGACAGACTTCAATGACTTGTATCATCTGCTGTTCACATCTGAGCAGGAACGGGAGGCAGCTGTCTGAAACACGCGCCTGGCGCCGCGTATTTAACCAAAGTCTAATGTCAGGAGCTGAAGAGCCGCCGCTCGTTATTTGCCGGGCTCCTCCGCTCCTCCTCTCTGTGCTTTGATGGGTTTTCAGGGTGGCAAGCGAAAGACGGTTGATAATGAAGTGAAAAGGAGGAAAAATTACAGGGACAGAAAGTGTGTGAAGAGAGACGGAGGCAGAGATCAAGCCTGAGAGTGGAGGCAAAAAACACAACAGCTTGAATGGAAAGTGAAAAGCTGCCGGAATGCATGCGAGGATTCACGCTGTGTCATCTCTCTATCTGTCTGTCTGTCTGTTGTTTCTCGTCTTTGTACCTGTTTTATTTTGGTCTTTTCTCTGCTTCTTGCTGTGGCTCCGCTTTTTCTTCTCTTGACTTTATCTCATTTCCCATTTTTCCCTTTCTCTCCCTCTTTCAGCCAGACTGCTAAATAAGTAATCACTGTCCTCATTCACACCATCTGGGAGACTTTTCATGCAGGTGTTTGTGCTGCTTCCACTTTTCTACCTACCACCACAACATATTGCTCTTTGGTGTCCTGTCTTGTATCACAGATGTACGCTGCCAGTGATGAATGGCTGATATTTAGAAGCCATGCGAGCGCCCGCGTGCGATCTGAGTAGCAGGTGAGCGCTGCGGTGAGGGAGCGCTGGTGCGAACCTGCCGCGCGCCGCATCTGCTCGCTTCGTGTCATGGAAGGTTTTTACACGCGCTCCTAATGAGTCGTCAGGTTCTGGTTGGCTTCGGGGCACGCGGGCCTTCGTCAGCTGACATTTGTTGTAGACGTTCTTCGTTGTCAGGTCTCGTAATCGCACACTAACCGCCTGTGAGTGACATGTTTTTTCACGGCTTCCATAGAATGCTGTTACACCGTCTACAGTGTTGTTGTGGTTTTAAAGTCTCCATTATTGTCACACGTGAGTTGTCACGTGTTGCATCTGCTCCGATTAGTTTTAGTGTAACTGTGAATAAATGCATGTAATGTTTTGACCTTTGTCTACGTTCAATGTATCACTGCATAAAAATGTGGGGCCGCTGAGACCAGTGTTCAAAGCCCCACTTGCCAATAAAACCCAGTCCTCAGAAAAATATTGTGCTGTATCTGTCCACAGAATCAGACTTTAGCTTTTCATTGCAGGAGGCTGAGATGCAGTCGCTTGTTGTTACACAGCAGCTGTAGATGGGATTTTGACAGTGTCTTTCTCTCTGCATCCTTCACGTTCTCACCCTCTCCCTCCGCCTGTGTCTCCTGTGTTTTCGCTCCTATTCAGCTTCTCCGCAGGTTAAATCCTGAGCCCTCATCTCTTTTTTTTTTCCTCTCCCTCCATTTTTTCCATCCATTCCTGAAGCCGTTCCTCTGAACCGCTGCCAGGACTCCCTCCCCTCAGAGCTATGGGGGGGAGGAGGAGGTGAGAATGACACAGAACAAGTAATATAAGAGGAATAGACAGGTTGGAAGAGATGACAGACACCGACTGAACAGGAGGAGGCTGGACGTGGAGGGAGGCAGAAAATACAGTGGTGCCAATATCAAGTTGAATAGCTTCTTTTAGCTCCCTTACAACACAAACAAACGCAGAACAAATCATTTATTTGATTTAATTGTGGAAACCAACAGCATTAAAACTTGATTTGAAGGATATTATCACATTTGCCTTTCAAATGTTCCATAAAAGTTGAATTCTTTTTTGTGTCTCACTGCCTTCAGAACATCAAACCTACTGTTCCTGACAAAGCCCGGCTAAATATTTGAGCACCTTTTATTGCTCAGCACACCAGTAATTCCACATATCCCAAGGAGCATTTAAACACACAGGCCCGGGGCTGTGCAGGGCGCCAGTAAAGAACCGTTAATAATTGATTCCTTACGTTATCTCTGCTCCTACAGTGACTTCCCTGGGTTCTATGATGTCACCTGCACACGCAGTCAGAGCCAGGAACAGGGACATGAACAGACGCAGGCGCGTGGACGCTTCGTACTCACTCTGCGGGAACTTTGGAGGGTTGTCGTTGACGTCCGTGAGGGTGATTTTGACCTCGGTGGTTCCGGACAGCCCGCCCATGTGACCGCCCATGTCTTTGGCCTGAATGACCACGTCGTACTCCTGGCGAGCCTCGCGGTCCATGTTCGGCAGAGCGGTGCGGATTATACCTGGACAGACGTGTTTCAGCGTCAGAGCCGCGCTCACATTACAGCACATTAGTCATCTTACGGCCTGATTTATTTTCCTAAGAGCAGGTGTCATTTGTTCACATAACAGAACTTTAGTCAAACATGTGTGACGTCTTATTTTTCTCTATTTCAAGCCCCAGTAATCTTCTCTTTCTGTTTAATTCATCACCCACTGCTCTCATTCCATCTCTCCTTTTTTTCCACGTGTCTAGCTGCAGTGTCAGGGAGTTGAGGCTTTCTGCTGTCATATTATGGCGTGTGTGTGTGTGTGTGTGTGTGTGTGTGTGTGTGTGTGTGTGTGTGTGTGTGTGTGTGTGTGTGTGTCTGTGTGTGTGTGTGCGTGCGTGCGTGCGTGTACGTGCGTGTGTGACAGCATGAAAAGCTGATAATCTCCAAACCAATTAGAAATGTGAGCTATGGATTTGAGCCAGTCAAATACCCAACACTGGTTTGATTAGACAGATTTACTCGGCCCAAATCTCTCCTCCTCTCTGCGCCACTCTTTTTCCATGAACTCACTCTCTCTAAACCAATTTCTCTCCTTCTCTCCCCTAACCTCTCTCTTTCTGCTGCTCTTCACTCTTTCTGACCCAACACAGCTCTGCGTTTGCCCTAACCTCTCTCCTTACATCCAATTTCTTCTCTTAACGCAAACCCCAATATTAGGCGTGGGCACTGCAGAGACCAGGCTGAATGTCCTCTGGGGACATTGCTTTTCACGGCGGTGCTGTTTTTTTCTCACCAGTTTCTGTGGCGGGGACTTTGCGTTACGCAATGCCTACTGCAGCGAGTCCTTCGCTTTCTCCATTAAGAGTGGTACATGCTAGAACCGGTGCACGAAACAAATGCTTTTCACTTTGTCCTTAGCAACAAACAGTTGTCATGGAGCGTTACACAAGTATAAAAATCTAGTTTTGTGCCAACTAGTAGTGCTGATGGGTAAAACGTTGTCCCTCTCCAGGATGTCGCTCATTGACACTGTGTGTTGGACTAATCTCAGGGGATGTTGTCTGTGTGTGTCTTTGCGTGACTCCACATCAGGGCTTCGAGCCATCGTTTGAGTGCTTGTGAACCCATAGAAGCGCTGTTTGCGCTCTCACCTGTCTGAGGCTCCACAGAGAAATAGGGTTGTCCTTGCAGGATGCTGTACACGAGCCTGGCGCTGTTGCCGTAGGTGGGGTCATCAGCATCTGTAGCTGTCACCTGCATCACGGAAGTACCTTCAGGACGGACACACAGACATGACGGACACGTCAGGAGATGACTCTGCCTCAGTGGTTCGGCCCAGGAATGCTTTGACAAACAAGCCTGTCACAGAGTGTTGTGCCCGCTCCCCTGCCTCCGCTGGCTGGATGTGAAATGGGAGCGAAAAGCACTCGTTCAGGCACTGCAGCTAAACTGCTCCTGTGGGGATGGTCTCACTATTATTTCTCTGTATTTCATCATGGCGGGGTGGAAACAGCCACCCTTCAATTCTGGTGATCTTCATGTTCTAAATAAAACATTACGCTTCCTTCTTGCATTAAGTTCAGCAAATCCAGAATTCACTGAAGACACTGAACAGAAACATGCATGATTGTGAAGCTTGACAACAAGACCGTTTATCTTGGTCGCCAGTAAATGTGGCCGGCTGCGCAAATAGGCCAAGAAATTAAATTGAAAGTGGTGTGAAATAGTTTATTAACTTTCGTGCAGTTCTTGAAATGTCCCACTTTAAATGTGACACAAATCCTAAAACAAGAACCTATTCACTGCTGCGTTGTTCTATTCTGAGGCTTCTAGTGCCAAGTTCACCTCCATGAAGGAAAAGCATAGCAGCAGCAATTTAGTGCTGCAGAGGTACACATTCACCTCCTATAGGTATTTATAGTAATAGCAGTAATCATTTACTCTGACTGCATGCAGCTTGTCGCCGTTCCATTCTCCTCAGCCTGGGCTTGTGTTGCTGCATGTAGGTTTTACATTTTACTCCTCATCACCATATAATTCAATCACTGCAGGATCGGTCTGAGGCTGTAGTCAACCTGTGGTTCCAGCCTGTAAAGATCCACATGCTCCTGTTCCTAGTATGAGCTAATCTACAAAGGACAAGCTCTGGCTCCATTTGCTGCTGGTGATGCCGAGATGATGGACATTAACTTGTCTGCCAGAGCTATCGGCTCCAAAATTGCTGGTTCTGTCTCGGCAGCCGTGTGCGATTGGCTGGGCAGTAATGTTGTTGGTTGAGCTACGCTGCAATCTTCCCTTCAGTTCCACGTATGGTGTTCATAAAGTTATGCCATCAATGATTAGTAGGTCATTTGAAGCACACAGTCCTCTCATCGGTCCTCCTTCATGAGGGAACCGAGTGTGTTTGGTCAAATGACATCTTTCCTCCTGCAGGCTGGGCCGATGGCGGCCGTGACCCCTCCCTGTTAGACTTATAAAGGAAATCAGCGGGGGGAAAAGAAGCCAGAACAAAACTCATTCAGAAGTCTTTCAGAACTCCTTCCTCCGCCAGTCCGTCCTACAGAGGAGGGATTTCTGGGTCTTTCAGAGTTTCGGGCTGCACCGCTGCCAGCGCGGTTCACTTCAGGTCGGCCTTCGGGGGGTGAGAACTCCAAGACCACGTAATATTTGAAAAGAAAATCTTTCAAGATCAGAAGCTTTGAGTAAGGAGACTCTGAGGAGCTGCTAGGAGCTCTTGTCCGTGCAAACGCAGTGCTAAACATCATCTTGCTTGTGCTGTTGGTTGAGCTCCTTTCACTTAAAGCAAATCAAAGGGCTCTTTATTCATTGTATCAGCTACTTGTGCTGTTCTCTGTCACATTTCCTGTGTTCAGATTGCAGTGTTCATTAATAATGAATGAAAAAGCCTGTTTGGCAGCTGAATAACACTGGAGATGAACTCTACCAGTGTCTTCATTAATAAATGTCACTTAATATGTGATGGAGAGCGTTACTGTACCAAAGCGCGGCCCGGTTCTGCCTGTGAACCGGTTCTACTCACCGACGTTGGACATCTCAGGCACCCTGGCGTAGTACGGCCCGTGGAGGAACTCGGGAGGGTTGTCGTTGATGTCTTGGACCTTCACGATGAATTCTGACGGAGGCTCCAGAGGCTTATGGGTGTCTCTGGCCACAGCCTGGGCCGTCAGCGTGTACTGGGCCTGCTCCTCGCGGTCCAGGGTTTTTGTGGCGTGGATGTTTCCCGTCTTGTCGTCAATAACGAAAATGGTTCCCGCGCCTTCGCCCGACAGGATGTACTTTATGTTGCCGTCGCCTGAGTCAACGTCTGAGTGAAGCTGAGGAGACGAGTAAAGAGCAGCTCGTTGAACCTGGTGCTCAGCCTTTAGTCACTTAGTCGGTTGTCAATGAACTTTATACTCACCCTTCCCACCAGTACTGGGTCAGGACCAGTGTATTCCTCAATGACAAAGAACTGGTTCCAGACCCATCCCCGTTTGGACCTGTGAAGAACCTGCCCCTGCTTCCCGGCACCTTGTCTGTGTTTATGCAGCGACATGTGACCTACAGGCACAAAAACACGCAGCTTAGTGACGTTTTACTGTGACATCTGATCATTCTATTTGAAGTGAAGTTTAGCTTTCATATTATGGGTCACTGGTTCAGCTGAGCAACTCTGGGTGAGGGTTGGGTCAGTTGTAATCTTTTGACTTTTAGTAAAGTATGACTGGAGCACAATGAAGGCTGAGCAGTGACCTGGGTGTCTGCGTCTGAGGCCCCGCTGGTCCATGGAGGCGTGTCCTTTTCGGGCCCCTATTGCCACGTTGCACAGCACAGACAGCCCCACCAGCACCAGGAAGGCCCTCCACATCCTCACGCCCTGCCGCTTCATCAGCGTCGCCATCTTGCACAGCTTCTCAGCGCTTTCTGGTTCCTCTCAGTGGAGCGTTGCTCCCACTGAGGTGGTATTTTATACTTGGTAATGAAATGTTGTTGATGAACGTTTAGGTCATTAGCAGAGATGGGTGCCGTTGCTGCAGAAATTCATCATCGGCTTTGTCGTTATCTCCTTTTCTTCTACACTTCTTTTCTTCTCACAATTAGTCTCTCAATCACAGAGCCTGAAAGATGGAAGGAAAGGAAGCGATTTGGTTGAGGACAATCGTAACAACAAGAAAACAAAGGACTTTTAACTTCCAACATTTTCTGTGCTACAAGAAATACATTTCTATAAAGGTCGATCCACTGAACTGAGAGCAAAAACGTCTTTGTAATCATTTTTTCTGGTTGTAGGGTAACGTTAATCGACTGTAGTTGATCTGCAGAGATCTGACTTCTTAAATGGCTACCGTGTTAATTAGGACATTATACTCATTACCCAGACAGTGTTGTTTGTAAACTCGTTAGCTTTAATTCAATTAGACCCAGACTGATTGTGTGTGGGAGGTGCAGCTCATGTGAGACAGGAGATTGTTGTGTTCCACTGTTCACAGCCATATTTAATATAAGCCCAACATGTACAGCAGGTCAGTGGGGCAGAGCTCCTGCGCCTGAGCCCCGTTCCCTGGGTTTCACTCTGACGCATTAAGAGGTGCACTGATCACTGCAGATGATGGTTCAGGCATCGCAACCAATCAGCAGGGGATGAAATGTGATCTGCCGGGGATCCGGCGTGTCCATCAGCACTCCTGACCGTGAACCAGAGTGCCTGCATGCTTCCCGTCCGGGCTCAGTCCCACTGATCCTGGTCCTGCCTGTCGTTGAGGAGCAGCTGCTGCAGCCAGTTAGGTTTTATCACAGTCATAGTCCACATAAAACTGAACAAACCACTGAACAAGGACTGAGTTGTTGTTTTTATGCTGTAACTCTTCTTCTTACTCCACCTCTTTCTAATTTCTCCTCGCCTTAACCTGCGCTCTGCTGTTATTTCTGCCTCACGTGATCAGCCAACCGAATTTGCTGACGGTTAATCCCACACTGGCTCATCATCTGGTTAATTATCCTTGAGTCCTCTGACTGATGCGCGTGTCTGTTTGTGTGTCTATTTACGCCTGTGACTGTCTGCCATTAATCTGTATAAGCCTCAAAGCTGTTTCGCCTTTGCCTCTGCTCGACACAACGAGTCTGGCACTAAAGTGAAATTACCTTGTGCAAAAATTAAGCGTTGGACAGAAAAGTTTGACACATTTTAACAGCGCGGACTGAAGCAGAGGAGAGTCGGGACGAGAGGAGGACTGTGTGTTTCCAGTTCCCCCTAAATGTACGCACCTAAATTTAACTTCAAAACAAGAAGGAGGCGCCGCTGACGCCGGCCGGCAGCAGCTGCTACGTGTCCACATGATTATCTGGGCTGGCAGTTCATAACAACAAAATAAAAAAATCTATTCTTGGAAGTTGTCACTTGCAGGTGAAATCTGTGGATTGCGAGGACAGAGAATGAGCTACAACTTGAAGGAAATCTGAATAACAACGGCACCAAAACAATTAGAAACTGTCGTATGCACTTGTGGAGCAGGAAGTGACACCTGCTATGCAGAATCTATTAGCAGCCTCTCAAACTGTCACCAAGGTGTCAAATGAAACGCCAGCTTTATTTAACTAGTAAATATATATAAAACACGCTCAAAATAAACAGCTTTTGCCAAATCCCAGTGCCCTGCTACCAGTCGTGTGATGTTTGGCTCAAGAGCTGTCATCCAACACACAAACGCAGCCTTGTTAGGATTGATTGACAGCAGAGTGACTGTGTCTGGGATCACATGTGACAGGAAATCACCCCGCTGTCAGAGAAAGATTGCTTTCCTAAAAATAATAATGTTATAACAAGTTTGTTGTACGAAGCTCCGGGACCGTTCCTGCACGTTTCTCCGTTATTCCTGTTCCCTTTTCATTTCTGCCGTCTTTAATGGCACAGAGCTACATAGACACACTCATGGTGGTAGTGACTCCCCAGGGCCAGGCCGCCATTTGGCCCCAGCGTTTCCTGCGTCTGAGCGCATGACTCAGGGGTGGCGTTAGAATAGTGAGCAGCGCTGGCTTCTCCTCTGGGGCTGCGGAGCTGCTGTGAATCCATGAGTCAAGTGTCAGACTAGACCGCTGTGATACATTGATTCATCCATTGACCGCATGCGTGTGTGTGTGTCACGCAGGAATTGTGTGACGAGCGCCGCAGCCTGACAGATCCTCACTAACTGCCCCAGCTCGCCACACGTGCGTGGCCGCGCCTGTGAGCGCTCGCCGCTGTTTGCACGTCAGCGGCTGCACATCTGGATGCAGATGCTCCATTCGTCCGCCTGTCGCGTCTGCACAGACATAGTTCTGACGGTGCGTTCAGGTGCCCGTGTTGTGCGTTTGCTCTGCGCCAGAACACTTTGCGATAGGGAGCGCGACCATTAGCCAGCTGCGCTAATCAAGGTTGACAGCGTCTGGGCCTCGAAGAGCGGTTTGAGCCAAAAAAAGTGGTGTTGGGTACGAAATGGCGTTGTGTTCTTCATCCTCTCCTTCCTCCTCCTCGCCTCTGTATCTGGCTGTGCCTCATCAGCTTGAATAGCTGTAACGGCTGCCCAGCTGCAATCAGAGACCGTCTCCTCACAGGAGAAATCCACCAGCTGTGAATAAACGGGGACAATGATGTGCTTCTCTCATACGTGTTTTAACAGTAGCAGTAATCGGATGCATGTGATCAAAGCATGTGGAGTCAGTGCCGACGCATGGTTAGTAACTTTGGTTCTAGTGTTATTGTTGTTACTGTTGGATGATCCTGATGCCTCCAACCGACCCTCCGTCCTAAAACTCGGCTGTTTAACGACTATAACAGCTGTTTTGATGCCCCCCCCCCCTCTCACTCTCTCTATGCTTCCCTGCCTCACTCTTTCTTTCTTTCTGCACGCCTCTTGTCAGCGTCTGTTTGGACTGTTCCCTCATTTTCATTTTTCAAGCCGCTGAAACAGACCTCCAGCAGCAGCAGCCATTAAAATAACATTGGAAAATGTCTGGGAACTACACGGAGAAGTAAAGAGTCCTAACCGTGCCCCTGCTCACACCTTCTCCCCCTCTTCTCTCTAGAGGTCAGTAGTAATAAAGGTGATTCATTCATATAGGAACGTGATATATCTCCCTGTCTGCCTCTACACACTGTGATTGTGTGTTTGGCTCACTGTGTTTGACTTTCCTACTTTGTTTCTCCTGTCCCCACATATTGCCTGAGTCAAGGGTACGTCCATCTTTCTATACCTACCACAGTGTGCACGAAAGCAATAAGTGGGTCATTTGACGTGACGCGTTACTTCTTCTCCCCACGTTTCTAAACAGAGCAAACAAACCCTCCAGTTATGATTATGCAATAATTCAACTTTGCTGGACGTTTGTTTGTGTTCATAAGGCGATCTTTCTAAGATAATGAATGCTGACTAACAAACACTGGAGCAGTGCTTGTTTGACCGTGATCATTTATGAGTCGAGTTCTAACACTTTATGGCTGACTTCGTCCATCGTTTATGTGCTGACTCACTGCTCTAGTGGTGAACATTCACTGGCCTCAATTCACAAATCTAAAGGATTGAGGCCGAATTAGCGCCGTGGCCAATGTCGAGAGGAAGCAGAGCTTTAATGTGCTGTGTGTTCCCTCAGTGCGGCCTGAAGGCGTCGCGCGTCCCGTCTGCGCCCTGGTCGTTCCTGCTACGCTGGTGTCATTTGGCGCGGTGGCAGTGGGCTCTGCTATGAACCAAGATGGCGGCGGCGCCGGGAGCCTCGCGGTGCAGCGCAGCAGGGCAGCCACGAAGCCGAGTGTTGCGTTGCATGTTTTGGTGTTCTGGTGTGAAATTAGTGCTGTTCAATCAGAAACTGTAGGCATAACTGCTGCCTTTATACTTAATGCTGGGTGAAAGTTGATATAATATGTGAGGCACAGGAAGCCAGAAGACACAAAGATGCAGAGACGGGAAAGGACGGGGTGTATTCAGGTTCACGGAGGGTGTCTTCTTTCTGCGGTCGGCCCTTTGTGGTCTGTTAAAAGCTTAAAAACAGAAACAGACACCCGGCATTTAGCTCGCGCCATGAAACCTGGGGCCTAATTGTCTTTCAATTAGTGGAACTAATAGGTGCATGTGGGTGGGGGGTGTGCGTACAAAAGTGATTACAAAGAACAAGCAATGCTTTCTCAGCACCTGCAAAAATAGGTATTAATGAGAGGCAGCAGCAGTTTGTGTGAAGTTGGACTGCAGCGCGATCGTGACTGTCCTCGCTGCGTTTGAATCTCGTCTTTTATGCGTGTTATGAATGTGCATGTGGGTGTGCGGGGCCTGCTCATTCCTGTTAAGCCATTAGTGAAATTGAGGTGCTAATTACTACCCACAAGACCCACGTCTGCTGTTCAGACAGACAGACACACACACACACACACACACACACACACACACACACACACACACACACACACACACACACACACACACACACACACACACACACACACACAGTATCTTTAATCTGCCTCTTTCACATCATTAGTTTCATTGTAGAAGAAAACGAGCACTGATGACGTGGAACCTTTTAATCTTCAGAATGAAGAAGTAATAGTTATTTATTCTATAATCTAATGATTGTACAGTTCCTAATTATGTTAATGTTATGTTATTATGTCAAGTTTTGAAAGGCTCTCTTTGAATTTCTTTAACAGGTAGAAGATCAGGACTAGATTGAATTAGATGTCAATGAAGGCTAAGTCTGTTTAACTGCACACACCGTCTCTGGTGTGGTTCTGATGGTACCGCAGCAGGTGCCAGGTCCAAACACTTGTTTGTGCCACTGAAGTTAATGTGTTCAGTGCCATGGAGCTTTGATAGGTTGTTAATGGACAGAACAGTCGGAGGAGAATCAGTTTAGGGAACCTGATCTTAGAAACACTTAGAGACCAAAGTGTGGGTGGAACGGCCTAAATCTAAGTCCAAAGCATATGGACTCATTTAGCGTGGGAGGAGATGAACATGCTGTGACCCTTGCAGATCAGGTAACGCATGTAAAGAAGGGTCAGTGATTTCAGGACGGAGCTGGAGCCGCGTGAATCCCACCCAAGTAACATTATACTTCTGTTGAGGAATTTAAGTGCAAAGCTTGGCAGCAAATAGTTCTGTTGTCTAATTAGTGTTTAGCTTTTCTTCTTGTTACACTTAAATGATACATCATTTGATACACAATCAGCCTCATCAGATGAATGATTACAGAAAAACGATTACCATTCCACAGGATGAATCAGTACAGAATCACTTCTCCAGCACAACTGTGGCGAGGTCGCAACGTTTTTCAATTTACAAGCTGCTAAATAAACAAAGCAGATAATAATGAAGACAATGTCGCGACAGCGTGCAAATATTTCAGTTTGCTATATTTAGTCAACTAACATCTAATTAACTCTGTCGTTGTTCGCAATGAGAGTTTAATTATTCCGTTTAGAGCACTTGGAAATAAACTTGTGTATTTTGCTCATTTTGATTAGCATCCTCAGTTACCGAGGGTCACACTCATTTCTATGGAAATAATATGCAATCTGTGTAAAATGATGTGCAATCAGAGCATTTTCTTCT